>NW_021703765.1:41289062-41503715 GCF_005190385.1 Monodon monoceros
CATTTAGAGGTAAATTTGACATTTATATGGTTATTAGATATAAATGGTTCTTTGTTTTTTATGCTTTAAACTTAAATAAGCTCCCAAATCAAGTTAATATAGACATAGATAAGGTGAGATGATCTTTTAAAACTAGGGTTTTACTACATTTTCCTTTCCTTTCCAATTTTGTTTGGATATGTGGTTAGGAATTTGTTATATGTAATGTTGAGGTTATTTGTTCTATTGAGGGTGATTTATATTTTGGGGACATCTCTAACTTTAGCCACTGTTAAGCCAGGAGTTAGCTAGTTTGAACTTTCCTTGTTAAATAGGCAAACACAGAGAGTTAAATAATGGTCCAGGGAAGAAAATGAGAAATGTTTTGTACACATAGTGAGTTCTGTTGAAACTCTATGGGAGTTAGAACTCACCACCTGTAAAGGAGACTATGAACTGGTCCAGAGAAGGTGTCACGGTATGTGTGAGGAATAGACCTTGAAAGAAAGGTTGGTTGGTAGTTGATAGCCATAAAGACATTTTAGTAATTGTGATTGGCAGGAACAATGTTTTGGATACAGCATTACTGCTGAAAAGGAATAGAGCCCTGGCTAGGTTAGAGGGTTTGTATATATGGAAAGGTGTTTTGAGAGAAATCAGCGTGGGGGAGCATTAACTCTCATTTATTATTATTTTTAAGCTGTAGTTAAGATTTGTGTAGTAGTAAATGGGGGAGTTACTGAATATTTGAGTAGAGCCTTGATAATAAAAGTTATTTTTCAGAAAGATTAATATGACTTTTCGATGTAGAATGGATGGGTTACAGTCAGAAACACAAAGGCAGTTTTGTATCCTATAATGTTGAAGTAGAAATAGTAGTCATAGCAATGTGTTTACAACACAACACTAGTAATAATGATTAACATTTATTTAGTGCTCAGCATTTACCACTATGCCAAGGTAATTTACATGCTCATTTAATCTTTACAACAAGCCTGTGAAATGGTGGATACCATTTGATAGACAAGGAGATTGAAACTTAAAGAGTTTAACTTGCCCAAGGGTATGCAGTTAATAAATGGTGGAGCCAGTATCAAATCCTGCCCTTTGTATAGAATACTTTGTATAATCTGTTTGAGAATATATTTGGAGTTTCTGACAGGAGAAACAGCCTTCTGTGAACGAGGAACCTTTGAAGGATTCCGAAAAAGTGAGATTCAAAAGGTAGAAGAACTATGAGAATGAGGCATTAAGGAAGCCAGAGCAGTAAAGTCCTTTCTCTGAAAAGATTTTCCTTGTCTTCATGAAGCACAGAGCTTTTGGAGAGATGCACGCGGAGTGGTGCAAAAGAAAAGTGAAAATACCAATTGACCCAGATAGCCAAATAAGCCGTGGCAATCCAGTTTTGTCCTCCTGTTCATAGCAGACTATATGCTTTTTCTAAATACATACTTAACTGACATGCGTTTAACTTATAATCTTTTTTCTAAGTTACCATAATTGGTAAGGTTTATCAACAATTTAATAGATATTTTGGGATAAATTAGAAAATACTACATTAGTTATACATATCAATTTTAAGAAACTCCCTGGTCTCAGAAATATTAAAATGTAAATAAATTTTCTTAAGTACAGGATATACAATATTACTTTTGCAGTGCCCTTATAATGCCAGGCTCTACTTTTTAACTGATGCAATCCTATTTATACATTTCTTTTTTGAAGCTTTCCCTTCCCTCCTTTATCTCCCCAAATCATAATAAAAATCAATGGTACCCTGTTCATTATCTGTTTTATGTCAGTTTCTGCATTTAGATAGGGATTGTGTCATAGAAACACTTGAATCTTTAGTAATTCCACTGCCTGACACAAATGACTTTTTAAAATCTTGCTTTTAATAAACAAATTAATATAAAGTCCTGAACTTGGTAGCCTTGTGACTTCATAGCTGATCACAAGGGGAAATAGCTGAGGATAAAAATAAAACAATTGTGTTAAGATTTGTAAAGTTTACTTAAGAAGATTTAAGAACTGAGCATATTTGAGCATATTGTAGTATGTGAGTAGGTACTGGCAAGGAGGAGTTAGTCTTTTGGGTTCATTAAAACATTCTCAGATATTCATAAATACCAACCCTCTAAAAAAAATCATGATTTGTAGAAAGTTTATGGCAGATCACTACAGTAATTTTGAAAGTAGTGAAATGTATTTTTAAAATATCACTGTTCAGAATGACCTTCAAGTTAGTAGTCTTTAGTTGTGATTTTAAGGTCAAGTGGTATATTTTTGTATAAGAATTAGAAAGTAAAATGAGAAAAACTTTGCTGCTACAGTTGACCCTTGAACAGGATAGGTTTGAACTGTGTGGGTCCATTTCTTTTTTTGGCCATGATGTGCAGCATGCGGGATCTTAGTTCCCAAACCAGGGATTGAACCTGTTCCCCCTGCAGTGGAAACGTGGAGTCGTAACCACTGGACCGCCAGGGAAGTCCTGCGGGTCCACTTACACATGAATTTTTTTCAAGAAATATATGCTACAGTACTACACAATCCACGGTTGGTTGAATCCATGGATGTGCAACTGAGGGCCAACTGCATATTTTTGACTGCACTGTTCAGTGGTCAACTGTATTTCTCAACAAAAGGATTCCATCTTGTAATTTCACAGTAAAAAATATTTTCATTTATTTTTATTATTTTCAAGAATAAATAATCTAACTCTAGATTTTTGATGATAGTTGTCCACAAGAAAAATCAACTGATTTTGTGTTTTTACAAAGAAGATTTTTCTCAGTAACAGTCAGGCAACACTGGCTCCATGCTATCTCCAAGTGAAACATTTCAATAGTACTAACCAGAGAGAAAATGCCTAATTATTCCTAAAAGTAGTCAGTAAAATGAAACACACATAACCAGAGTTTGCAATAAGGAAGGAAAAAGAAATCTGGGTGAAATGTTTGTATTCCTTTATGTCTGAAAGCAAGTTTTGTTAACTAACTGCTGATTCAGAGATACGAGTTGGGTTCTAGCTTTTTTCATACAGGAAATGTGACTTTGTATTGTAGTCTTACTACAAAATTATACAATGCTAAAAAGTTTTGATGAGTTACGAGAATTCTTTGAAGTTTTTTTTTTTAACCTTTTTTGGTAAGTAGAGAACAAAGACATGGATTTCTTTTTACTTAAAAACTAGAATTGGAAACTTTTGTTGAACACATGGTTACTATGATATACTAAAATATTATTGTAGTGCTAATTATATTTTTCTTGCCTTTTTTTCTCTAGGAATATGGTATTGGCTGAAAGATGTGTATTGCTTAGTGCTGAAATCTTAAAAAGCCAAAGCAAATATTCAGAGGCTGCAGCTCTCCTAATACGGCTGACCAGTGAGGTACTAAAACTGTGTAGTATTTGTTCTAATTAGTATTGTTTCATATATTTTTTTAAGTGTTTCTTTTTTCTTGAGAGGGTATGCAAAACAAAATTAGAGGGTTATCTCTCTTTGGGAATTTATAACCTGGCTACTTTAGTAATTTGTTGAATTAATTTTAAATGCAGTATTTTGTAAACTGAATTTATTTTATTTACACATTTTAAGCCTGCATGATTATTAACCACAAACGTGCACTGTATGTTTTCTATGAATTAAGTTTTGACTTATGGATAACAATATTTAAGGCAATATACATCTTTCCTAATATAAAATTGATACTTTAAAAGGTAATTACTCAGGAATTTTTAATTTTGTTTTCATTCCTATGAACTTGTTAAAAAATCATCTTACGCATTTTAAAAATCTATATTATGAATATTTCAAAAGGGAGAAAAAGAAATTCACGTAAATAGTTGCTGTTGAAGGTTTCCAACAGACATTAAGTTGTATTGACTATAGGCTTGTAAAGAATGGCAGTAATTCTTTGTAAGTATGGTTAAAGACATGTTTTTTAGATGAATGCTGAAGAACAGAAAAAACAAAATCAAACACCTTTGTGTTTATATTAATGTTCCCTAGGGTTTTAATCCTTGGACCGTTGTACTTTTTTACTTCATACATGTTTTAGGTAATCTATTTACAGTTATGATTTTCACTCTCAAATCTGTCTCCAGCCCTGATGTCTCCTTGAGCTTTAGATTTGAATGGCCAACTGCCTTTTAGACTTAACCTACTTGAGTGTTCCCAGTGCACCTTTGAGTCAACATAGCAATAACTAAACTTCTACTTTCTTACCTTATAGATCTTGATCTTAAATTGTAACCAGCCAGCTCCTTATTTGCTCAAGGCAAAAACTACTTGAGATGTACCTATATTCTTCTATACTGTCAGTGGCACAATTAGGGGATTTTTAATCAATCAATTAATTAATTAGGCTGCATCGGTCTTAGTTGTGGCATGCAGGATCTTCGTTGTGGCATGTGGATCTTTTGTTGCAGTGTGCAAGCTTCTCTCTAGTTGTGGTGTATGGGCTCTAGAGTGCACAGGTTCAGTAGTTGTGGCACGTGGGCTTAGTTGCCCCACGGCATGTGAGATCTTAGTTCCCTGACCAGGGATCGAACCCATGTCTCCTGCATTGGAAGGCGGATTCTTAACCACTGGACCACCAGGGAAGTCCCAGGGGATTTTTTGTTTTTAAACTTCTTAAACATGTTTTTATATCTTCACATATTTTACTTACCTCTCTTTCTCTTTTTAAAATCCCTCCTATTACTGTCCTGGTTCATGTCCTTAATGTCCTTCTCTTGGACTTTGGCCCTTTTCCTCTTTCTTCACCTTAATTTAGTAGTCCTGATTATCAGTCATATCCTTCAGATATTTGTATGTAGTACCCAGGTTGTTCTAAGTGTCTCTGCCCTGTCCTTTCATATATGCTGTGAGACCTGACTTGTCATATTATATTGGAAATTATATTTAAGCTGTTAACTTCTTGAGGATAGGGAACTGGGTTGCTTTCTACATTTTTATCCCTAGTGCCTAACACTGGGCTTGACACATGGTATATGATTTACAGATGTTTTTGAACTGAACCATTAATTATTCTAAAAAGGTTTCTGTCAGTTATAACTAAGTAGGCTAAGGGATGATTTTAAAAATATTTAATAATTGATACTGCATGGACACTGACCAGTATGAACAGTTGTCAGAAACTATTTGTTAGAGCTGAATATAGGTTCTTGAGTGTGTTGATATTCTGTATTATAATAAATAATCTTAACTTGGGTTTGAATATGTTGCTGAGTTTTTCAACCTAGGGGTTATCAGTGAATGTAAAAGGAATTTATGGTTTAGGAGCTTGGAGTAAAATTTCTTTAGAGCAAATTCTTCCATCTGCATTGTAGCGTTATTATTTTCTTTCATTATTCTTTTTCTTTCCAACTCTTTGTTTTTACCTTTCTTTTTCAAACCTGGATGATTTATTTTGTCATGAAATTCTAGGAAATTTATCATTGTCATTTACTGCTTTGGGGTGACAGATGGGGGAGAATGTGATATATTTCCCCAGAAATTGTGATTTTCACTGGCCTTTTCTACTATACCTGTCAGATATTTCTTTGAGATAACTTGAAAGTAAAGACTGTTAGGCATAATATGTCTAAGGTTATTAAATTTTAACTAATAATTTGTATTTATTGTAATTTTGTTAACTAGAAAGGCTGTTTAAAATGAAAAATGTACTCATCCTGAGGGTAGGGAACTGAGTTACATAGTCTTGACATTCATGAATTGTTTTTCCTAGATTTTTGTTAATCCCATTATAGCAAAAGATAGCTGTGATGAAAAGAGTTGTGCTTTGACTTTATTTTTTGCACTGTAAGTTTATGGGCAAGTGGGTCTTATTGTTGTGTTATGCCCTGGGATTTTCAGCATGGCAGAGCAAACCCAGTTTAATGATGAAACATGTCACATTTAGTAGCACATAGGTAGTGTTTAAATTTGGTGCTTAAAACATGGTGCTTTCCCCTTCCTTGTGTCTGTGTTTCTGTGTTGAACATTTATTCTGGTCATATAACCCTTTTTGTCTGTTACTCCATTTAAATACAATAAATCACCTTATCAAGGATATAGTAATAGCACCAGTTTTTTATAAGTTTCTCCAGCTTGGGAGGAACTGTTCCTGTGGTAAGTTGTTCAGCTGCTAGCACCTTTCCTGTTAATTTCACAATTATGCAAAGAAAAAAAATCTTAGTGCCATGCCATCCTTGAGATTTGATTCAGTTAAGTTTGCAGCGGGTGCCTTTTTTTAATGGAAGTGTTCATGGAAACCTCTACCTCAAATGATTTTTTCCCTTATATTTATCTTCATATTTTAAGTTAGTGTTGCCTTTTCAGCTTTTGTTAAAATTATATCTTGGCTGTGGGCAAAGTTCACAGGCTGGAGTTCTTGTTGAAGCGGTATCATGGGGTTTTTTCCTTAGTTCCTTATAGAGCATATATGATAGACTTGTCATAGCGTGGATGTGAACTAACACTAAAATAAAATTTTATTCTTCAGCTCATTCAAAGAAAGCCTCTGCTTTCTGGATAAAATTATCACTTTGTGAAATTCTTCCATTTTTCTTCCATCAACACAGATGGCAGTTACCATTCTTTTCAGGGCCATTTTTTGGTTTCAAAGCAGTGTTTTTTTTCTACTTTAGGTGTCACTGTAAGACAGGACCTAAACGAAGAACAAAGGCTGCAGTGAGATATGAGTGCAGGGTGTTTAGCTCTGCAAATCAGTTCTTTCTCAGCAAACAGTTTCACTGGATGCAGGAGGCAAATTTTGCTTCAGTTAAATTAATATATGCTGTGGACTTCCGGGTCTCTCTTGAATTGGTCAGTCAAATTGAAGTCCAGAATGCTGAGGGTTTACTGTGCTGGTTCTCAATTGAATTGTACATTAGAATCATTTACACACCATCAAAGATATCTAGGGTATATTCCTTACTTTATTCAGAATGTCCAGGACTGCAGCCCATCCGGGTTTTGCAGGTTAATGAAGCTTTGTAGGCAATTAAAAAAATGTTTTTATGCTGTGTGTGTGTGCATGTATGTGTGTGTGTGTGGGTGCATGTGCATGCTAAGAATAAACTTAAGAAATTTATAGGACTTAAACTGACTCTATTGAGAAACCTAAGTAAAATTCAAAAATAGAAGAAGTAATTAGAGGGAATCTACCTGTTCTAGATATTAAAATGTATTATAAGGCTTTAGAAGTTAAAACTGTTTACAATGATAAGAATAGACAGAGTAATGGAATAGAATGAGAATTTAAATACTACATATAATTAGCTGTCATTTTGTCATATTAGTGGGAAATGTTAGGTTATTCACTGAATGGTATTGTGACATCAAACTAGCTGATTCCTGTCTTATTCATTACATGATAATTATAGCTTGATTAAGTTATAATATGAAAAAATGAACAACCTGGAAGAATATATGGGAGAACATTTTTTAAAATCTAGGAATGATAACATTCTTTCTTAGTTTGATACAGTATTTTGAAGCCATAGAAGCAAAGATATAGTATGTTTGACTACTAAAGAATAGACTCTTTCATGTCAAAACTGGGAAATACTATTTGCAAATATATGACAGAGGCCTAATATTAATTAAGTGTACAAGGGGCTCTTACGAACCAGATAATCACAAAAACCCATTCACAAATGAGCATAAACAGGCAATTCACAGAAAAAATACAAAGACGCATAAACATATGGAAGATGAACAGCCTTACTATTAAAGAAATGTATGTTGATAAACAAAGTGTTATTTTTCTTTTATGAAAGTGATAAAATTTTAAAAAATGATTTTTGGCTGAGTGGAAAATGAACTCTTATTCTCTTATGGGAATTTTTACTGGTATGGCTTTTTTTTTTTTTTTACCAGTTTGGCTATATTAATTGGAATTTGAAGTATATGCATAGCTTTCATTAACTCAGCACTTCTACATCCAAAAACTTGTTTAATAAAAATATTTGTATAGTTACCCAAAAATCTTTTTGTAAAGATGTTTATTGAAGCATTTTTTGTAGTAATTAAAGTATGTGGCAGTATTAAATCAATCAGTTGGAGACTGTATTAATAAATTATGCTACATTTATATAATGGAATACAATGTGGCTTTAAAAGAAGTGAGAGATGTAGATGTTTTGGAAAGAAGTCCATGATATTAAGTTAAAACGCAAGATAATACTCTGTATAATACCATTTATGTATAAGGAAGTATGAGTATTAAAAAAACTGTTGTATTTAGCATATAAGTACAGGGAGGGAGAGAGAGAAACGACACAAACCAGCACCATGTTGGAAATAGTAGTTTTGGATGAGGAATGAGGTGGGAAAGAAAGATACTCACTTTTTTTCTTCAAACATTTATTCTTTAAGGAAAAAAAGAGGCTGTATTTAATAATTTTTTAAGAAGAAAACATTTTCCTAAAAAAATAAAGAAGTAAGCTCCCTAGCTTCCCGAGGTAATTCCGATGCAAACCCTTGGTTAAGAACTGCTTGTTAATTGTATATTCCTAATTTTCCCACTCACTAGCTTTTGGATTTAGTTAACTAAGAAAATCATCTGATCATTTAGTTTTTGTTATGAGGGGGTTGAAGTAGATTACTAATATCTACCATTTACTGAATGCTTTCTGGAGTGTCTCCTCAGATCTTTTTCCACTCTAATATAATTTTATGATTGCTACAGAGATAGTTACAGTAATCAATGGTCTATGAACACTTTTTGATGTAACTATAATTTGTTGAAATTATTGCATTTAAAGTCAATGTTTTCTGTTTTCAACTTTCCCTGGGGAAAATAATGGCAGCAGAACACATGGAAGGGCATGGTAAGTTCAGCTTGAGAACAGCTGAAAAACTAGAGAAAGTTTGGTGAAAATGTTGTTGATGCTTGATCAGCAACCTTCAGTACTTTCTCAGTTATTTGTAAAGTGAAGATGGCTCTGTCATTTGAAAGGTTGTCCTTACGGGTGAAGCTATAAATGTAGTATGTGGTCTTTGTAGACTCTGTTGTAAGTCAGTTGAAGTGGAAACTAATTTGAGTTATACCATTTACTAATATGCTAACAGTAGGTGATAATCTTTGAAGGGGAAGCCTTCTGGACTTTTTAATGCAAATCAGTCATTTTGAGCCTCTTGAACTAGAGCAAAAACTGAGAATTCCTTTTAAGTACAGTAAAACCTGATAGAGGACAGAGTAGAAAATTAGATTATGTCATGATCTACACACATTCTATCTTTCCTTTTTTCTTGGATGGATGGAAGTATGCTATTGTATGTCACAGATCAGTTTCCAGAAGAAATTAGATTAGTGTGAATCTATTTTTTTCTGTACTCCATTTTCTGGTTTATCTTTAAATCAGTATACCTGTATTAAATTCCCAGTTTATATTCTTTTTTGCCATTTGAAAAGAGATTGCATTTCTTCACAGATTTATTACATGGGGCATATCATAACCAGACATTTGGCTCTATGAAAAGCAAAAGCAAATATTTCATGATAGAGACTTTTTTGGACTTTTTAAAAATTTGGCTTATTGGAAGAAAGAATCATCAATACTGGATTGTCTCTTGATCTCTGCCCTCAGATACTCCTAAGTTAAATATTGCGTATGCTATATATTATTTTAAGAAAGTAAATGTTTTTTCACTAATTACTTCTTTACTTTTAATTTTGTGACGTTAACCTTCTTTTCTTTAACATTCAATAGGATTCTGATCTTCGAAGTGCACTTCTTTTGGAACAGGCGGCACATTGCTTTATAAACATGAAGAGTCCCATGGTTAGAAAATACGCGTTTCATATGATACTGGCAGGTCACCGGTTTAGTAAAGCAGGGCAGGTGAGTGCATTTGCTTTAAAAAGAAAATAATTTATTTATTTTAATTTGTTATAATTTGTTTAGTTTATAGAGGTATGTTATTTGTCAATTTTTTGATTTAAAGTTCTAAAGATGGAATTAAATTTTGTTCTGAGGTAATGTGTTATATTGATAAGGACATGAGATTTGGATTTAGACAAATCTGAGTTTAAATCTTGATGTACTCACAACTTGACTTTTTAAAGTTATGTCTTTGAGCCTCCGTTTTTTTTTTTAATTTATAAAATTTGGAATTTTGCCCCAATTTTTGTGAGGTTAAACTAAATCATATATGTGAAGGCCAGATATACTGCACTTAAGTAATTTTAATTCTTCTTAAAGGCGATTAAACCCTCTCTATTTCAACTCTGGTCTTCTATTTTCTCTCAGAATGTCTCTTAATGGTATTTACTAAATATTTAATGGGTAGAAATCTTCTGTCTCTTGTCCCTGGGAGCAGTTGGGTTGGAAAAGATCTTTATTAATTTAGAGAGATTCTCTGGCCCCAGTTGTCCTTTTAAGCGTTAGCTGGAGGGACCTTTTTAGAGGCAGTTACCACTTTCTAGAGTGGTAACAGCAGTTGAGATATGGTGGTTTACTGTAAATATAGATAGAAGTGTGGGTTGAGTAATCACCTCTGTATTCCAGGGACTTTGCTAGGAGCTGAGCTTACACCCGTAAAACTAACATGTCTTGTCTCTTAAGGAATTTTTTAATCTAGTCAGGGAGTGTGAGGATTTTTTCGAATTTAGTTAATAAGAATTTTTATGAACATACATTTTTCAAAGTCTGCGATAACCAGAACATGCCAGTGTTGTAAATTATATGTTATTTCAAAGATACAAAGAAATAAAGATGTTCTAAAATTATTCTCAGTTTCATGTAAGAATGCCATGAACTTTTCAAGATTTGGGTTCCTCCCTCTATTTTTGGAAACTGGCAAGTTAGAAAATATGATGTGACCTTGCTTTATATTAAATACAAAACTGTAAAAATATTTATAAAATTAAAAGTCTTTATAATAATTTGATGTACTTCATGTAGTAGAATTTCTCAGCCTCTGAAGTGGGGGTAAAAACCTCTGATTTTTCACAGCTTTTTTCCATAGTAAGTATAAAATGCATCTGAAACATGCTATTCCATTGTTTATCTTTGCTTAAAAAGTGTTATTCAGAAATCTACAAAATGTGTTAAGCATGTGGTTTCCTTTCCTTAGAAGAATAATTATATGCCCCATTAGGAATGATTGTGTCTCTTATTAAAAATAAGTTATCCTTTTTCCACATTTTTGTCCACTTTTGTGAATGGTTTCATTTATGGTTATGATGTTATTGGATCTTGTATTTACCTTCTAAAAGTACAGGGCATATTGTTTCTAGGAAATGCATAGCAAGTTAAAAATGGCTACATTGTGGTAGGTTGACATACATTTGCTATCTGGCCTAATAATCATCTTTAACTGTAGTTATCTCATGGAGTTAATGATTCCAAGGTAGGTTGCTGTTTTGTGACCACTGTGTATACCCTGAACCCAGGGAATTGCTTTCTCAAGTAGTAGAAACTTGAAAATATAACTGGTAATGAAGACCTATTGGAAAAGCAAATATATGTCCCTTTGAAGTTTGTCAAGAACAGTATCTTCCTTGGAAGATAGGGCACGCATAGGGCACGTAATTCTGACTGAGGCCAGGTTGTTTCTGAGAAGCACCAACTTTTTATGACATTTCCATTAAAAACAGGTGTGTGTATTGGGAAGGATGAGTGAGGAGCATAGAGGATATTATATATATATAGTAATGTCATTTCTCAGTCCTCTCTGTGAGTTCATGTTGAATTACTTGTCCCCAGAAATTTTTTATAATTCAATTTTTTAATTAAGAATATGAACACGTATAAGGTATTTAAAGTTAGAGAACTGACATTATAAGAGACTTTTACAGTTAAAAAAAAAAATTAAGAAAGTGCTGGAGAAGGTGTTTGTGCCCAGAATACCCTGGACAGTCTTTCTGTTTTTTACTTCAAAAGGCAGACTTTAAATCCTTGTTACCTCTTAAATCTCTTTAGATGCTTTTTCAAGAGATCCTAAAAAATGCACTTGAACGTGATACTTCTAGACACCTTTGTTTCTCTTTATCTCTCAGTTTGTAAGATTCAGTAACTGTGTTCCTTTACTAAATGCAGTACGGAGATTGGTTTTTTTGTTTTTTAAAGAAACATCACTTAAAAATTATTTTGAAATAATCTCAAACTTATAAAAAAGTTACAAGCACAGTTCAGAAACTTTTGTTTACTTGAGCCATTTGAGAGTTGTGTACCTGGTGCCCCAGTACCCCCCAGTACTTTAGGACATATTTCCTGTTTCTTAGAAACAAAATTTTTTCTCCTGTATTACCATAAAACAACAATGAAAATCAAGAACTTAGTACTAATACAGTACTACTATCTCATCCTTAGACGCCATTCAGGTTTTGATAGTTGCCCCCTAAATGTCCTTTATAGTGAAGGATCCTGTTCAGAAGGATACTTTGACATTTATGATATTGACACTTTTAACGATTATAGGCCAGTTATTTTGTAGAATGTCCCTCAGTTTAGGCTTATCTGATGTTTCCTCATCCTGAGATTCAAATCGGGTATCTTTGTAAGACTATCACAAAAGAGAGACTGTTCTTATTGCATGCTATCAAGGGGCAGATGATTTTGATTTGCTTTCTTTATCTCTTTTCAAGAAAACATTTCCTAAAAAAATGAACAATTCTGGTTAAACGTGGTACAGAATTTGTAAATCTGCCCTGGAGAGGGGAGTGGTTACAAGAATTTAGTCTGAAGCAAAAGGTTAGGTGGAGAGAAGCCTTTTTCTTGGTACCAAATCCCAGTTTTAGAATGGAGGTTGTCTGAGTTCAGAGGGTGGCAGTGATATGTAATTAAAGCCAAATATCTGCTCATGGGTGTGGCAGGATGCAGCGGTGGGCAGAAGAAAAGGATGCCAAACTCTATCACTACCAAACAAGACCAATAAATATAAGTACATACTTATACCATGTACTCATATATGCAGTATTAGAATGCACATTACTGTTCAGCCCAGTGCGGTGGTATAGAGAGCTGACCATAACAAAATTTAGACTTTACACGATAGCTCTCAGCTACAAGCTAACGGCAAGTCTCTAACTGATCCATGACTCCATGTGCTACTGCTCTGGAAACTCCCAGATGGTTTTTCATGAAGTCATTATTAGCCCTGACTTCTTAGACTTCTTGCCCTTGGACAGAGCAGTTACTTGTTTGCTTCAGGACCACTTGGTTTTTAGCAGTAATTACAAAGGGGTTTTCATAAATGTTAGTTTCATTTTCCTCATCATCCCAGTGTCTGTTAGAGGAAGAACTAATTACCAGTTACTTGATTTCGTGTGTGTGTGTGTGTGTGTATTTTTTCCAGTCCAAGAGAAATTTGGATTGTAATACTTTGTTTTGTATATTTTCTTACAGAAGAAACATGCTTTACGCTGCTATTGTCAAGCCATGCAAGTTTACAAAGGAAAAGGCTGGTCTCTTGCAGAGGATCACATTAACTTCACCATTGGCCGTCAGTCCTATACTCTTAGGCAACTGGACAATGCTGTGTCTGCTTTTAGGCATATTTTAATCAATGAAAGTAAACAATCTGCTGCTCAACAAGGGGCCTTCCTCAGAGAATATCTTTATGTTTACAAGGTGAACACTTATTTTCAAGAGTGTATATTAAAATTATGTATGTCATTATTTTCAGCAAAAAGCACATTCAGTACTAGCTAGTAGGAGTCTTATAAGTTTATTAGAATATATGCAATTACCTGTCTTAATATGGCAGGCTAGGCTTTTTGGTCATAGATCTGAGTTGTGCTGCCTTTCCACAGTTCTCATAAAAGAGAATTTTAATATTCCAGTAAACATTTGTATCTGTACTTGGAATCTTAAAAAAAAAGATGCCATGAGCTTTCTGGACTGTTTCTTTAGTACGTATTTTTGAATTATAACTGGTTTTATAGTATATTGGGTTATCTCCCCATTTGGAAAGTACATTCCTCTCTTTTTCCTATGAAAGATAAGGAGATACGGATCTGTGGGAGGTAGATAGATTAATTTGATGTAATGCAGTAGAATTAATAGGAAGAAAAAATATTTCACTGAGACAGGAGGATAGTAACTTTAAAGCATTGTTTTGTGGAGAAATGGAAAGTTGTAATTTTTTCCTCAGGGTCCATGAATAGTAAATATTTTATCTGTCCTGCAAAATATAATTACCCTTTTATACTTTATTTATTTGAAATAATATGGGTAAGAATTTTGGCAGAGAGGATGCTATAATGAGTCCAGGTAAAAAACATACAAAAATAAAGATGTGTTACATATATACAATGGAATATTACTCAGCCATAAAAAGGAATGAAATTGGGTCATTTGTAGAGACGTGGATGGATCTAGAGAGTGTCATACAGAGTGAAGTTAAGTCAAAGAGGAAAACAAATACTGTATATTAATGCATATATGTGGAACCTAGAAAAATGGTACAGATGAACCAGTTTGCAGGGCAGAAATAGAGACACAGATGTAGAGAACAAATGTATGGACACCAAGGGGGGGAAGCGGTGGAGTGGGGGAGGGGTGGTGGTGTGATTAAAAATAAAAATAATAATAATAATATTTGGAGGTATAACATCCAGAGAGAACTAACTAGCGGAGTAACCTTAGGGAGATTCTCCTGGACCACAATCAATGATATCTAAAGTTCTTCCCAGTTATAAAATTTTATGACTCTAAAATATTAAGTAAAACTAGTAATTAATATTCTTGTTTAACATGTTTTTAATATCTTGTGTATTAAAAAATGAGGAAGCACATTTTGAAGATAACGAAGTTTTCTCAAAAATTGTTCTTTTCTTTGGTATTTTTCCTAGAATGTAAGTCAGCTATCACCAGATGGTCCTTTACCGCAGCTTCCTTTACCATATATTAACAGTTCAGCAACACGGGTTTTCTTTGGCCACGACAGACGACCAGCAGATGGTTAGTAAAGTTTAATTTGGCTTTGTTACCTCTTGACTTTTTTTTTTAAAGTTTTTTCATCTTTTTCCATTTAAAAAATAATGTGTAGTTGTTAAAGAATATTTGAAAATAAACAGCAATACCATATCATCTATTATCCTGCTACCTGAGCTACTACTTTGGGGTTTTCCTTCCAGCTTTAAAAACTAAAAACAATAACAACAAAATAGCCGTACTTATAATGACTTTTCTTATATAATATAAAGAATTCTCATGTTATTACATAATCTTGATAAACATTTTTAATGGCTGTAAAATATTCCATTCAGTGCATATAAAGTATTGTAACATTTGCTTGTTTTATAGTTTCCATCTTTTTGCTTCTATAAAATCTAAGTTGTAATAGACATTTTTGTGGATAAAACTTGTCTTAACATTTTATTATGGACAATTTCAAATGTATACAGATGCAGTGAACAGTTGCCAATATTATGCTGTTCTTATTGTAAGACTTTTTTAAAACATAGGATTATTTCCTTAGCGTTGAGCCATAGAATGGCAGTCCTGGGCCAAAAGTATAAATATATCATGCATGTTAAAGTAAACTTTGTAATTTTAAGCCTTCTTAATTGGAGCTTAATATGTTTCTTTTTAAGAGCTAATTTAGTAATTTATTTAAAAATATTTATCAGGATGCTTATAGCAGCATTGTTTTTAGTAGCAAGAAAAGTAAAACAGCAGGGAATGAATTGATAAATTTTGGTACATTCATATAATGGTTTCATGGATAATACCCCCAGCATAAAGCTGAGTGGAAAAAGTTGCAGAAGGATGGCTGAAATGTAATTCCATGTATATAAATTTCAAAAATATAAACCAACTCTATGAATTGTTTATGTATACACTCATTTGGTAAGGTAAAAAAAATAAAAAATATGAGTGTGAATGTTATGCTTCAGAGTAGCTCTGGGAAGAAGTGGTACCAGTGGAGGAGATGAAGGAGAGTGACAGGATTGGGGAGGGTGACATAGAGGACATCAACTCTATCTGTAACATTTATTTTATTTTTAAATAAAATTTGGGATCATATAACAAAGTTAACATTTGTTAAATTTTGATATACAAGTATTTATATTATTCTCCATGCTTTGTTCGTATGTTTGAAATATTTCATATAAAATTGTAGACAACTAGGAAGGTGTATTCTTTCAGAGTCAGAAGGAAAAAAGCATCAATATTATAAGTTAAGTTCCAGTCAGGCTAGAATTAGTAAGAGGTTATTTTTCTCTCACATAATTGGAAATAGGCAAGAATGGTATATGTGTTTATTTGGATACTTTAGACCTTTATTCTAAATATATTTCATTTGAGGGCAGGTGTTAATAAATATGCGTATTTAATAGTGACACTTTTCTTTTTTCTTTTTTTTTAAGGTGAAAAGCAAGCAGCTACTCATGTAAGTCTTGATCAAGAATATGACTCTGAATCCTCTCAGCAGTGGCGAGAACTTGAGGAACACGTTGTGGCTGTGGTCAACAGAGGAGTACTTCCATCCAACTTCCACCCCACAGAGTACTGTTTGAACAGTTACTCAGATAACTCAAGATTTCCGCTCACAGTTGTAGAAGGTGATATACTTGAATTTCTTTTTTAAAAATATTTATTTATTTAATTATTTATTTATATTTATTTATTTTGGCTGTGCTGGGTCTTAGTTGTGGCACACAGGATCTTTAGTTGCAGCATGCGGGATCTTCTTAGTTGTAGCATGCGGACTTCTTAGTTGTGGCATGCATGCGGGATCTAGTTCCCCAACTAGTGATCCAACCTGGGCCCCCTGTATTGGGAGCGTGGAGTCTTACCCACTGGACAACCAGGGAAGTCCCTTGAATTTCTATTCATGTTTTTTTTTCCCCCCCACATCTTTATTGGAGTATAAATGTTTTACGATGTTGTGTTAGTTTCTGCTGTACAACAACGTGAATCAGCTTTTATTTTGTTTACAGTGTATTCAGGATGTGGGGTTTTTTGTTCTTTTAATTTAACTAATTTATTTATTTGGGCTGCGTTGGGTCTTTGTTGCCACGCGTGGGCTTTCTCTAATTGTGGCGAGCAGGAGCTACTCTTCATTGCCGTGCGTGAGCTTCTCATTGTGGTGGCTTCTCTTGTTGCGGAGCACGGGCTCTAGGCACACGGGCTTCAGTAGCTGTGGTACGTGGGCTCAGTAGTTGTGGGTCGCAGGCTCTAGAGTGCAGGCTTAGTAGTTGTGGCGCACGGGCTTAGTTGCTCCATGGCATGTAGGATCTTCCCGGACCAGGGCTCGAACCTGTGTCACCTGCATTGGCAGGTGGATTCTTAACCACTGCACCACCAGGGAAGCCCTCAAGATAATGTTCTGCATGCCAAATATGACTAGAAGTTGGGGATGCAAAAGTAAATTGAGTACTCATAATATAGTGAGCTGCATTTATAAAACCATGCAGTGGGGGCTTTAATACAGGAATATGCAATGTGCTTTTGGAATATAGAAGACAGAATGACATTCTTTGGTACAGAGAAATTGGGGAAATCTTCTTGAGAA
Organism: Monodon monoceros; assembly: GCF_005190385.1. Lineage (NCBI taxonomy): Eukaryota > Metazoa > Chordata > Mammalia > Artiodactyla > Monodontidae > Monodon > Monodon monoceros. The sequence continues at coordinate 41,306,500 of NW_021703765.1, forward strand.
GGTAATTTAAACTGAATCCTGAATAAATGGACATTTACAAGGTGATAGGCAGAAATGCAGGGCTGTGAAAGCAAGGTGTGTTCAGAGAATTGAAGCATAGGGTGATGTATGGGGTTTATTCAAGTTATTAATTTAGGCCTTTCTTTTATAGAGCCAATAACAGTGGAAGTGGCTTTTAGAAACCCTTTGAAAGTTCCACTTTTGTTGACTGATTTGTCATTGCTCTGGAAGTTTCAACCTAAAGATGTCAGTGGAAAGGAAAATGAAGAAGTTAAAGAACTAGTAAGTTGTTAAAAGGTATTTGTAATAAGCATGTTTCAGTAACAGTCTTAACAGATGCTGTAATAGCATTTCAACTTCTTCTGTTCAGTGAGCTGAAGTTACTCTTTTTTGTTTGTTTGTTTTGTTTTTTGTTTTTGCGGTACGCGGGTCTCTCACTGTCGTGGCCTCTCCTGTTGCGGAGCACAGGCTCCGGACGCGCAGGCTCAGTGGCCATGGCTCGTGGGTCTAGCAGCTCCGCGGCATGTGGGATCTTCCCAGACCGGGGCACGAACCTGTGTCCCCTGCATCGGCAGGCGGACTCTGAACCACCGCGCCACCAGGGAAGCCCTGAAGTTACTCTTTTTTTATGCTTATTTTCTCTAGTTACAAAAAATATGAGATATGCTTATTGAAAATTGAGAGTACAGAAGAAGATAAGGATAGAAGTAAAACTGTTTTGTCTTCTCAGCATTTATTTCTTCCAGTTTTATTGAGATATAACTGACATACAGCACTGTGTAAGTTTAAGATGTACAGCATAATGATTTGACTTAACATACCTCAAGAAATGGTTAAGGTGTACAGCATAATGATTTGACTTAACATACCTCAAGAAATGGTTATCATAGTAAGTTTACTAGCATCCATCATCTTATATAGATACAAAATTAAAGAAATAGAAAAAAATATTTTTCCTTGTGATGAGAATGCTTAGGATTTTCTCTTAACTTTCTTATATAACATACAACAGTGTTAGTTATATTTATTATGCTGTACATTACGTTTCTGGTATCTTATCTTACAACTGGAATTTTGTATCTTTTGACTTCTTTCATCCAGTTCCCCCTCTCCCCACTCCCTGCCTCTGATAACCACAAATCAGATCTCTTTTTCTATGAGTTTGTTCATTTGTTTTTTTGTTTTTGAGGTATAATTGACCTACAATGCTATGTTAGTTCCTGATACACAACATAGTGATTTGCTATTTCCGTACATTTTAAAATGATCACCATAATAAGTCTAGTTGTCATCTGTCACCATACAAAGATGTTACAGAGTTATTGACCGTATTCCCCACATTGTACATTTCTTGTGACTCATTTACTTTGCAACTGGAAGTTTGTACCTCTTAATCTCCCTCACCTATTTCCTCCCACCCCACCCCCTGGCAATTACCTGTTTGTTCTCTGTATCTATGACTTTCTGTTTTGTTATGTTTGTTCATTTGTTTTGCTTCTTAGATAGCACTGTCATCAGTATTTAGAAATAACTACTTTAACACTTTTGTATGCCTTTCTAATCATTTTTATTTGTATGTTTTTTCCTCATATGTGGGATTCTCATTATGTATGTTGCTTTTTTCATTCTGTATTTATATGCATATTTTGGTGTTAAATATATTAATATTACATTTTTGTATAATATTCCGTAACACGAATGGTCTGTAAGCTATTCTACTCTCTCCATTGGTAGTAGTTTTGGAAGTTTTCATTTGTTTACTATTATAATAATTCATTGGTGAAAATTTGAGTACATAGTTTCTTATCCTGCTTATTTCTGTAGGAAAAATTTCTAGGCATGAAGTTAGAATATTTTAGGGAATAAATATTTTAATACTCTTGGTTTCCCAAAAGGTCATACCAACAAGCTTTGCACCAGCAGTATATGGGGTTGGGTATCTCATCTTTGCAAGATTAAGTATTCTTATTTATTTAAAAAAATCTCGATTTTATAGGTTAAGAAAAATGCTGTCTTACTATTTTATTTTCCATTTCATTGATTTCTAGTGAAGTTGAAGTTCTTGTTTTTGTATTTCTTCTCTTGTGAATTGTCATAACTTTCATTTATATTTATCTTTTTTCTTATGTATGTCTGTAATAATTTCTTTATATATTTAAGATAGTTATTTTTGAGGCAGGAAATTTTGTTACCCAGCTGATTGTAACAGAAATAACTTGGGCAAGTACATTTTTTTTACTTAGTTATTTATTTGTTTATTCACCAATATCTATTATGTTACTTATACTTCTTTATACTACCTTGCTATATGCTTTAATAATGTGGTAAAAATTATTTTTAAATTGGGAAATATCCCAATATTTAGGTGCTGATTTATGAAGGGAGAACTTAAAGAAGATGTCTGTTATACTAACTTTAAACTATTTAAACTATTTCTCTTGAAGTGTTTTCATTTTTTTAAAGATTGCTTTATTAAGTCTTAAGTCTTGCTGCTTAAATTCATTGAAGACATTTTGTGATTATTTACACTTATTGTGAGTAGTTTTGAAAGATTGAGGTTTCCCAGGCTCTATTCTGACTTGAATTTTAGCAACCTCAGTAATTTTTCTAATGTTTTTTGGATGCCTGGAATACAAATTAGAAGAGTATAAATTGTTCACTCTTGGAAAAGTTTTTTTAAAAGCTCCATTAGTTTTTGATGTATGTTAGTCCGTTCAAGATGTTAGATTTTAAAGGAGGTTTATTAAAGTTAAGTGAAAATTGTCATTGTGTAAAATGAAGTTGCACTTTTTTCTGTAAATTTCAAACTCTTTGGGTTTCTTCATTAGCTGCTACTGGTGATGGACTAAGATGCTGAACTGGAATTTAGGGAAATGAAATTTTTATTTCTTGTGTCAATTAACTAATTTCATGGTAAAAGTTAAACAGGGTTTATGAGGATTAAGTTTACCCCAGTGTGAGCCAACTTTAGCCCTGCTTTTGGAAGAGACAGGACTTTTTTGCTCTTCCGCACTACCCTTATTGTCCACAAATCTTATGTATCCTACTTAAGCTGTTATTACTTTTTCCATGTGTAATTGGCCAATTTGGAAAGAGGCTGGTCGGAGTAAAATAAGAAAAAATTTGCTCTTATTGCAAGATTAAATTAAATGGCCATTTTGGCCATTTTTTTACTATGAGCAACTGAACTTGTATCTCTTGAGGTTTTATCTTCTTGGTGGCTGTGACTTTGAGTAGATCACTTATCTTCTGCAGTTGAATTGGACTGAATGAAATGAAAATAAAATAAATCAAGTGCCTACTACTGCATGACTTTACTGCCGGTGTGAAATCAAAGCACTTTGCATATTGCTTAGCACATGGTGAAAAGCTAATAAATGCTAACTATAACTATTGTTATTGTTCTTAAATATTGATACATAGAAATGTTAATCTGATACTTTATTCATTAGAATGTATATTTTACATAATTTACTTTTCAGGTAAAAGGTGAACCTGAAATGATTGGAACTGAAGTTGTTTCAGAATTCTTAATTAATAGTGAAGAATCTAAAGTGGTAATTGTTTCATTATTTTTCTGTCAAGTCTTTAAAAGTAAGATGAAAACAAATTTTAAAAATCCATTTATTCAGTTTGTTTTATATTCCAGTTTTCTTAAAAACTAAAATTTGGAATATTAGGAAAGTGGAATTGCACGGGGGGAGATTGATTGGGAAAGTAGGTTTGCAGTGGTCTTTAGTTTGTTAATTTCCTAAGAAGCCTGGTGGAAAAAGTTTTTGCTTTCTTTTTGGGATGAGTATTGTAATTTCATATGATATTTGGTTGACCAGAATATTTTGGGTTTTATTAAAAGTATTGATGAGGATCCAGGCCTATAACTTTTGAATTTAGAAAATTTCTTTTGAAGAAAATGCGTTCTAGTAAGAGAAATCAATTGATAGTTAAGTTTAGGTCATGAGTTTATATTGATATTAAATTATTGATATTATATTGATATTAAATATAAATTCTGCAACATTACAGAATTTAGGTATTGCACTATTTAAGAGACTATGAAAACAGATAATAAGAGTGACTTATATATCTCCACAGGCAAGGCTAAAGCTCTTTCCCCATCACATAGGGGAGCTGCATATTCTGGGAGTTGTTTATAATCTTGGCAGTATTCAGGGCTCCATGACAGTAGATGGCATTGGTGCTCTTCCTGGATGTCACACAGGTAAAGCTATAGAAACTAATAATTAAATCTCCATAGAATAAAATGAAAAATGAAGTATTTTAAAAATAAGTTTAATGTACATTTAATAAGGCATTTAATCAAATGAAAGAATGGATAATTTGGATTATTTTTAACTCTGCCATTGCTTCAAAAATAAAACAACTTTATTCCCTTCTGACGTATTTTTGATAATTCTTTGGTTCTACCCTATGTATTTTTCTTTTTTGTTATTGATCCAAATTTAGTAAATTCTAACTAAATATATTCTAACTATTGGTTGAGATATCTGCTGCCAGTACAAAAATTGTCCTAATATATTCTATTTTTTGAATATGAAAACTAAAGACCAGTGTTTTCATATCATTGGATGTGAAACACCTTAAATTCTGTCATCTGTTTTGTAAAAAGAGTAGGATTTAGAGTTAAGCTGATATTCTTGGTGTCCCAGATGATAAGTTTTACAAAGTTTTGAAGAGTAAAACTACTAGATATATATGTTTAACATGGTTTGCCTTTTTTTTGCCCTTTAATTTTCAGGGAACCCTTCTTATATTACCTTGTAATTGTTATTTGAGTTTAAGTTGACAAGATGCTAGAGAGAGAGTTTACTATAAAATCCATCACTTCTATCTCTTAATTTTAGTAGCTAAGTCTTTTTTTTTTTTTTTTTTTTTTTTTTTGCGGTACGTGGGCCTCTCACTGCTGTGGCCTCTCCCGCTGTGGAGCACAGGCTCCGGACGCACAGGCCCAGCGGCCATGGCCCATGGGCCCAGCCGCTCCGCGGCACGTCGGATCCTCCCGGACCAGGGCACGAACCCGCGTCCCCTGCATCGGCAGGCGGACTCCCAACCACTGCGCCACCAGGGAAGCCCCTTATTATTTTTTTTAACAAATTATGGTCATTGGCAGACTTGAATTTAGCATTTACAAAAGCTGATTATATTGGGAAATCTTTTGGGAACACTTGGAAAATTTGTTGGTCCTTTTAACCTTCAGTTGGATATTTCTACTTGCCTGCATATCTAGGATAATTCAATAAAACATTTTTTTAAAAAGTATACAGAAGTGGAATGAATCCACAAGAATTCAAAAATTATAAGGAAAAAATTGATACTAAAGTTGAGTATGGTGTTTATGCATTTTAGTACTATATGTGTAATTGACACTAAAGTTGAGTATGGCGTTTATGCATTTTAGTACTATATGTGTAATTCTTGGTTGAAAAGCACCAGACAAGATTCTTTTATAAATAATCTTGCTAATTTTTGAATATTTTAAGTAAACTGAGTGTTAAAAACTTTTTGAAGCTTCTTTCCTTTCCCACTGTACCTACCTAGGATTTTAATCTAGTACCACAAAGTTACGGTTGTCAATAAATTATAGCTAATTGCTTCATTTAAGGTACCGAATATATGCATTAATAAATATTTTATGACATTAGTGGGAGGAGAACCTGAATTAACTGTTAAATTGCATCTTATAGCAGAATTTTTATGAAGTTTTAGTGTAGTTCTATTTACTATTTAAAATGCTAATAGGGATCTGGGTCAGATGAGGTATGGGAAATGCTACAGTGTGTCTGGTCTGGGAGTATCACAGTGATCTTCAGCACATTAAAGACTCTAAGTATTCCTGCAGGAAATAAAGTTGTACACCCTGGCTTTTTTCACACCTACATGCAATGTGTGGAAGCTTTTGAGGAAAATCTCACATGATTATTAAGTGAGTTTAATTTTGAGAAAGCTACCTATACTATCTTTAATTTTCTTTGTGCATTCTATTAAGAAGATGTAGTTATTTATAATCCCGAAATAATTCAAATTAGTATATATATACTGAATATGAGTAGCTGTTCTGTCAGATAGATCTTTTTGGTTAATAGCCATTATGGTTAAATGTAGGTTTCAAAAACTTCCTATTTAGTAGTCTTTCTGTAAAGTAAGTAAATCCTAATAAAATGAGAAATTAAGCAGCATACAATAGGTGTTGTTAAGCATGGAAATAAAATATGCTTAATTCTTTGATTAACCATGCTAATTAGTAATTGTCTAGAATTTTTCTAGAAATAATCTGAAACATACAGTATTCATATATTCAAGCTAAATTGATGTCAGTTAACGTACCAAATTATTTTAGGGCATTGATTGTTTTTTATTTCAGGAAAGCATTCCTTGAGTATGTCAGTCCGAGGGAGACAGGATTTAGAAATTCAAGGTCCTCGACTTAACAACACAAAAGAAGAGAAAACATCTATTAAATATGGTCCTGATCGACGTCTAGATCCCATAATCACTGAAGAAATGCCACTGTTGGAGGTATTTCACTTTTTAAAATTTCATACACTTAATAATTTATCTGTAAGGTGAGGATGATATTTTGGGTAGGTTAATTTTAGACTTTGGTATTATTGATAGATTGAAATGCACTTTTAAATTCTTGGGGACTTCCCTGGTGGTCCAGTGGTTGAGACTGTGCGCTTCCACTGTGGGGTTGTGGGGGGTGTGGGTTCGGTCCCTGGTCTGGGAGCTGGGATCCCGTGTGCTGTGTGGTGCAGCCAAAAAAAAGCTGATGCTGAACAGATGTAATTTACAAAGATAAGATAATCATGCAAATTAGCATTAAGTCACAGCCAGGTTGTAAGATACAATCCTCAAAATACTAATGGAAGTTGAGAAAAACCTTCTGAAAGAACACTTTGGTTGTTATTAAAATCAATGGCTCTTTCTGGGTAGGATATAAAAATAACAGGAGTTAATTCTTGTAAAAAATTTAAGCAATATAGATAATTTTTATATGAATAAAACCAATATTCCCTTCACTTTCTTTGTATCCCACCCTGTCATACTTTCATGCCATCTTTTAGTTGCAAAAGATAGAAACTGATGCTGGGTAGCATAACCCGCCTCCCCCCACCAATATTGTTTAGTTTGAAGGATTTTGGAATATCTCATGGAAACTAAAGTATCACAGAACAGTAGGTCTCAAGGAAGAGTAAGGACTCAGCAGCTCCAGGGAATTCATAAAGCCTTTAGAAAGCATTGCTTTTGATACGACTTCAGCCTTACAACTTCTGGTCTTTGTGCCACTTCATTACAAATCTAGGAAAGAACTATGGCCCACCTTGAATCAGGTGTTTACCTGAAAGGCAGGCCAGTGGCACGGCCATGAAGTATAAGTGTGAACACTGGAAGGAGGGCCTTCCTCCTGCATCCTCATGTTTCCCTAGTAGGGGAGTTAGAAGCTTAGTCATTCACCTTCAGAAAGCGCCAGTGATTCCAAACAGATATTTCTCTTTTCAGACCTTTCGTTTTACACTTACATATATTTTTAATAATCATACTGCACATTTTATCCTGTGACTTGCTTTTTGTCTTTAACAACAAAACTTGGTCTTTGTTCACAATCAGTAAAATTCTTTTTTTAACACCTAGATAAGGTGTTCCTTTATTCAGATACATTACAATGTATTTTAATCATTTATGTATTGATGGGTGTGGTTCTAGTTTTTCATCATTACTGACAGTTCTGCAGTAAACATTATTATTATATACATATTTTGTTCATGTTCTAGTTTAGACTAGGCTTTTAGAAATGGAATTGTGGGGTCAATCATGCAATATACTATAAAATTACCTTCAGCAAGGCTGTAGGAATTGACACTTTTCCTTCAGAATGAGAGTGCCCATTGCTTCATGTCTGTGCCATAATGGATACTATCAGGTTTTGTTTTTTTTTTGAACTTCTGCAAATCAAAATGGCATTTCTTTGATAACTGATAGGTTAGTCAATCTTCATTTTTTTGGTCCGTATGATTTTTTTCTTCTGTAAGTCCATATGATACCCTTTAATTGGGTTACTTCCTTTTTCTCATTGGATGATTTTATGGGTACTAATCCTATAGTGGTGGGGTAGGTAACATGCTCATGGAAACGGTGATGTGTGTGTGTTAAGGGAAAGGTATTGTTGAGCTGCATGTATTCTGCCCAGATTTTACACTTGCTTAATTATGTTGCATTTAAAGAGTTGTGTAGGGCAAATAAAAGACTCATTAAAGACTGATGGCAGTGCCAGTTTCTGGTTGATAAATATTTGCACATACTTTAACTTTGATTTGGTGTCTTTCATCACTTAAAGATTTTTAACTTATATTAAATCATTCTTAACTGATAGTCCTTTACTTGGTTGCTTCTAAGTTTTATATTTACTTACAGAGACTTCCCTAATCAAAACTTTTATAGTTTTATTGTTTAGTGTCTTTGCTTTGAAATCCAAGGGAATATACTCTCTGAATGTCAGGGGGTAGAGATCAAACTTTGTTTCTAGTCCCAATTACCATTAATTGAATATTGGCAACTTATTATGGCATCTTCCTAATATACTAATATCCTGAAAGTATGTTATGCAGATGATACCTATTCTCCTTGACATTTCTTCTGTTTTTGTGTCATTTCCATACTCTTGCTTTATCATCTTTTTTTAATTTGGCAAGCCGAGGCCTGCTCATAATAATTTTTTTCTTACACTTGTGCCACTTTTGTCCAAGTTTGTCAAGTTCCCACAATAATACAATAATGAAAATTGGCATTTTTATTACAATTGCATTGCTATAGCTAGGAGTTTTGAGACTGAAGATGAAATGAGTTGGGATCCAAATGTTATTTTAGGGTTATTCAATACCATTGTAGTTTAGAAGTTACTAATAAACATTTTGCTTAGGATTGTATATGTAAGAATTTGCTACAGCTTACTTGCAAAAGGGGAGATTCTGACCTCTCTGGTTTAAGTTTTGATATAAATCAATAGAGAATACCAAAATACTCAGTTTTTATAGATTCTCCTAGCTTATGGTTTTCATTATACCATATTAGTTAAATGTTCTTCAATTATTAAGACTGTTAAATGTGCCAATGGTTTTTAAGTGCAGTGCTTCTCAGGCACACATTAAGGATAGAGCTTAGCTTTTCAGCTTCTGTCTAAGCCCATCTCTAATTATATGATCTTGGAAAGTTTCTTCACTTATAAAATGAGGGAAGTTGAACCAGTTGATGTTTGACTTTATGTTCTGTTTAACTCAACAGTCTTTAAATTTACATTCATCTTGTTTTCGATATTGCTGGTTCTGTACTTAACTTTGCCTCTTGCATACCACAGTGTTTTTGTTTTGTTTTTAAAATTTTATTGTTATAGATGCAGTTCTCCCTGAAGAGGGTGTTTTAGAGCAGAGGACCTCTTGTTCTACATAATACAGCAACTGGTGTTTGGTTGATTAAACAAAAAAGCTTGTAAAGTGAATAACCAAAAAAACCATAATAAATCCATACCCTAAACATTTTACCTTAATTGAAAACATATGAATATCCATTTATTTACTATTTTGGGGGTGTGTGTTTAGGTTAGAGACCTTTTCTATGAGTTCTTTGTGTTGGTATGGGTTTCCTAATATGAGTTTCATTTCATCTTTCATGCATTCTTCCACATCCATAAGTTGACATTTTAAGTGTCCAGTTTTGGTTTCTTCAGAGTGAGAAGCTAAAGGAAATTGTCAAGTAATCTAAGTACAGTATATGTCTAGATTTTATCTGCAGATAAAAGTTGTACTTTAAGGTATAAAAGAGGGTGGGTTTAGTAGAAAACCAAAAGCTACTAATGTTCAGTTCCATAAACATCACTTAGTATTTTCTACTGAAATACTAGAGAATTTGGTTAATCCAACAGACATGGTATGATGGAGGTCAGTTAAGGGACCTTATATTATACTTGGATGAACAGTAGTATACATTAATATTAGTAAAAATCATAGAATATTCCCATTCCTAATATCTTATGTCAGAAATATTTTGTAGAGTTTGAAGTGTTTAAGGGAGTAGTGAAAGAAGTAATCAATCTACAGCATCTGATGAAATAGTCTCTAACAGCATATATTTATCAAAACAAGATTGAGGATGAAAATTAGAGAAACTCATTGAGAAAATATAATTAAAGTGTCATGTGTTAACTCTAATGTGTATAGCATACTGAAAGCAAACAGTGAACTATGAGCTGTATCTACTTAGAAATATTTTATATTTAAGTTCTGTTGGAGAAAAAATGGTATCATTCCAAAACTTTTTCTTCACTTACTAATTTTTAACATTTTGTTAGGATAAATTTTAACATAGAATAGCAGAAAGAAGAGCAGGCCCCTTCAGGTTCTCACTGCATAGGCAGTAAGTTGTGTACATGTAGTTTATTCAACCAGACTTGTCTGTCACTTGTGTCCAATCACTTGCTGTTACAGATAAAACCACAATAAATAACCTTATGCATATCAGTTTTATACATTATGTATGTGCATATCACACATATATCTTTAGGATAAATTAGTAGAAGTCACACTCCTGGTTCTTGGTCTTATTTTCCATTAAAATTTGAAGCTGTCCAAAACACCACCTGTTTAAAAGGACTTTTAGGGACTTCCCTGGTGGTCCAGTGGTTAAGAATCTGCCTTGCAGTGCAGGGGACGTGGGTTCAATCCCTGGTTGGGGAACTAAGATCCCACATGCCATGGGGCAGCTAAACCCGCGCACCCCAACTACTGAGCCTGTGCGCCGCAGCCAAGAGTCCACATGCTGCAATGAAAAGATCCTGCGTGCCACAATTGACCCAATGTAGCTGCCCCCGCCCAAAAAATAAATAAAATAAAGGACTTTCAGCAAGAGTGCATTTGAAGTAAAGGCTAGATACACTGGTTCTCCTTAGAGTCAACATAGCGTATTTAGTAAAACCTTTATTCTGAAGGTATATTACACAGTATCCTACAAGTGGTGTATCACTGGTCTTATTCCATCACCCTTCCCATTCTACCAGTGCTGTAGCCTTATTGATGATATCTGGGTATCGGTGTGTGTTTTAGTGTGTCTTTACAGTACTCTGTTTCACTTGTTACTCATGCAGTTGTTTTTGATATAACAACTCAAAATTGATATTCCCTAACAAATTTTAGCTTATTTGACTAAGCTTATTTGATACTAGCTAATTAGTACATCATCAGTGTCTTCAGTATAATGCTATACTTGGTTTATTTTTTCCCATCTTCTTAATCTGTGTTTTGGATTTCTGCCTTAATCCCTTATTTTCTCATGTCCATTTTTAAAGCTTCTGATTTCCCCAAATTTTATCTGATTCCTTAAGAATATGGCCATAATGAAGTCCTATTCAAACTAAGACTAAAAGACAGATATTTCCACTGGACTTTGTTTTTTTTTTTTTTTTTTTTGCGGTACGCGGGCCTCTCACTGTCGTGGCCTCTCCCGTTGCGGAGCGCAGGCTCAGCAGCCATGGCTCACGGGCCTAGCCGCTCCGCGGCATGTGGGATCTTCCCGGACCGGGGCACAAACCCGTGTCCCCTACATCGGCAGGCGGACTCTCAACCACTGCACCACCAGGGAAGCCTCCACCGGACTTTCATAACTCCTTTGGGACAGCCAGCTGTAACTTTATTCCTCATACTGTTACCTTTATATTCTTCCTTTCTTAGATGCTGTCAGAGTACTTCTGACATTTATTCTTCTGGATCTTTTAAATGCAGATGACTTACTGGATGATTTTGTTAGCCCGTATTTCCATCTCTTATCTGAAATCCTGAGGCCAGGCATGTGTTGGAAGTCAATTTTTTTTTTTTTAATTTTTAGAAATTGTGCATATACATGTGTGTTTTTATCTAAAGCGTTATGTGACCCCTGTTGGGTTTGTGGCAGCACCTGGTAATCAGGCACATTAATGTGGCTTGAGTGAACCATATGAATATGACACTAAATGGAAAAGGCTATAAAGAGCCTCCATTTGTCAGATCAGGTTTTGCTTCCACACAGCTTACTGAAAGCCTGAGGATATTCGAAGATACCGGCTTTTTAAATTATATATATGGAATCATGCATCTATATGCTTTTCCCTTTTAGGACCTATTGTGCCTCTTTTCATTTTAATGATGTATAAATAGTTGAGCTACTTTTTAAGTTGACAATGTTAAGGGTTTTTCAGCTGATAATTGTTCATGTGACCATGCTAAATTACTTATAGCTTCTCTTGTCCATAATCTACACAGTTGTGAAAGTTTTGCCGGTGACCCTGTAGTTATTGACACTGTACCTTTAATTCATAACTCTGAAATCTGCTACTGAGTAACACTGGTCTCTGTCTCATTCTCTTTTTTAAAATGGAGTTCTTAATACCACATACCCAGGGAGATATCAAAGAGAATTAATAAAATACTTGTAAACCTATAGTAAAGAAATACAGCATCTTAAAGGGTTATTAATTAGAGGTTCAGAATTTTTAACAGACAATATAATAATATTTTTTCCCTCCAATGCAGGTGTTCTTTATACATTTTCCTACAGGGCTTCTCTGTGGAGAAATCCGAAAAGCATATGTAGAATTTGTCAATGTCAGCAAATGTCCTCTTACTGGATTGAAGGTTGTTTCTAAACGTCCAGAGTTCTTTACTTTTGGTGGTAACACAGCTGTTCTAACACCACTAAGTCCCTCAGCTTCTGAGAACTGTAGTGCTTACAAGACTGTTGTGACAGATTCTACCTCTGTGTGTACAGCACTCATATCATCAGCTTCTTCTGTAGACTTTGGCATTGGCATAGGAAGTCAGCCAGAGGTGATTCCTGTTCCCCTTCCTGACACTGTTCTTCTACCTGGAGCTTCAGTTCAGCTACCAATGTGGTTACGTGGGCCAGATGAAGAAGGTGTCCATGAAATTAACTTTTTGTTTTACTATGAAAGTGTTAAAAAGCAGCCTAAAATACGGTGAGTATTATAAAACTTTTTAGGTTTAACCTCTGCGTCTAATATATATAGATATATATACACCCATTCAAATAAACATTTTGATATTTGTTAACATATGTCATAGTTTACTAAGAAGTTACTCCCTTCCAAATTATGCATGAAGTTTATATCTGAGGTTGTCCGTAATCTAGTTGTAAGTTCTAAGCAGCCAAAAGTGGAAAAAATTAAGCTACATTAATCTTTTTCGTGCTTCTTTCTATAAACTTCATGATTCTTCGATACAACTAAGTACTATGGCCAAAGTTATCACATAATAATGAAATTCACAGGTATCATGTATTAAAACAGGGTGTCATTTGTATATGAAGACAACTTGCCTACAGTCATCCTTTTTAAAGAAAATTACTGTTTTCCTTTTCCTTTTCCCTAGTGCCCTCCCCTGCCTCCCAAAATGTATGTATTTGCAGAACACATGATTTAGGTGGTGTTATGGGCATCACTGAAGAAATCAAACCTAGCTGGCTTATACAAGGATCTGTAGCCTGTAGCACAATAGAGTATTTTATGATAATGCCATTGTCATTTTTACAAAACCGGGAATAATTGTGCTACATTTTAAAATTTAATAAAATATCTTGTAAGGCTTACTATGAGAACCAAAAGATATAATATTTGTAAGGACAGGTACATTTTAGGTCCTTGGTAAATGTTAATTCCCCTTAAGAATATGATAGAGAGTTCTCTGGCCAAAGCAATCCATTAAGACTTTGTAGAATGTAGTAGTGGTAAAATGAGCTTCCAAAGAAGGTAAAGATTTCAGAATTTGGATCAAAGGGGATAGGCAAGAGAGTAGTGGGTATTCCCGGAAGTAACTGTATATATGAATGAAAATTTCCAACTTGGGAAATATGAACTGCATGTAGTTAGTTTGGCTACAGTATAAAATGTATAAAGGGGGAATAAAGGTGGAATTGTAAAGCTCTCTTGTGGAGAGCCTTAAATGCCAGGTGAAAGTTTGGCATTTACTTGGTAGGCATTCAGTCATTAACTTTGGAACTACTATCAGAAGAGGTATGATCAAGACATGACTATATGATGATTATTTTCATGTACTATACTGTGGCTGAGTTTGATGAGCAGGGAAAAAAGGAGACTAATAGTTTTCTTCCAAACTGAGAATAAAGAATTGAACTAATGTTAGGCTAAGTAGATAATTTTACCTTATTGTATCTGTCTTGGTTTTTTTAGAGTATAAATTGTCCTGAGGGTGAATAGATTTTAAAAAGCTTTATTTGGAATTAGAGAATCATAACATTGGGAAAGAGTCTTAGATTAAATTTGTAATTTTTACTTCTTTAGTCACAGAATATTAAGACACACGGCAGTCATTTGTACCAGTCGATCTTTGAATGTGCGAGCCACTGTCTGCAGAAGTAATTCTCTTGAAGATGAGGAGGGCAGAGGAGGCAATATGCTAGTCTTTGTGGATGTGGAAAATACCAATACCGTAAGCTGGTTTAAAACTAAATTTTGTCTTTAATTATATTTTAAGTGTATCCTTTGTTTTTCATAATTATTTTTTTTTCCTTCACAAGACAGCATAAGCTAGGAATTTAGGGATGTTCATATAGAATGGAATGTAGAAACATGTTAATTCTCAATTTGCTTTGTAATTTTATCCCTCAGTACTTCAAATAAAAGGATCTAGTGGTATTGGGCTTCCCTGGTGGCGCAGTGGTTGAGAGTCCCCCTGCTGATGCAGGGGACATGGGTTCGTGCCCCGGTCCGGGAGGATCCCACATGCCGCGGAGCGGCTGGGCCCATGAGCCATGGCCACTGAGCCTGCGCGTCCGGAGCCTGTGCTCCGCAACGGAAGAGGCCACAACAGTGAGAGGCCCGTGTAACGCAAAAAAAAAAAAAAAAAAAAAAAGGATCTAGTGGTATTAATATGATACATAAGCATATGGTATATGGCCATATACCAGTAATTCAACCTAAAAAAGATCTCATAAAGTGCTTTCTAGTCTTACCATTGAGGATGTGTTGTTTTTTCTTTTTAAATGGGTAATTTTTTTGTTTATTGGTACTTATAAACGAACCAGCCAACTGGTAGTATTATGATGTGGACAAATTAAAACATCTTTCTACAAATACTAGACTGGTGGAAAAAATTAGGGGTTGTAGTAAAATAGCAAAAAGGGGTAGAGGAAATCAGTGAAGCACATTGTAGCTTAACCCTTCACCTTAACAACTGAGGTTCTTAACAAGTAAAGCCTCCCCATCCCAGAAAATATGAATAATCCTTCATTACACATCTTTGTACTTTTGCTCCCTATTCTTGAGGTTAGGTTCTAGATCCTAAAGATACCAAAAAAATAGTATTATAACCTAGTTATCTATAGCCGCCTGTCATCTTTTATCATGATGTCCGTAGAAGCCAATGCTTGTGAAACCTCTTTGAGTAGACACCAATCATACACCCCCAAATTGACACAAAAGGCACAATGAAAAGCAGCTTATCAAGGCAGAGAGATATGTAATTGTAAAAGAAAAATTCTAGGGAAGTAATAACAATCACAGCTCAAATTGAGATTGAATAATACAGCCATCGTTAGAAATCTTCAGACTGTGTGTTCAGGGAGTAATTTGGGAATAAATCCACGATTTGCTGTTGGGAATTGAAATACTTAGCAGTTTGCTGTATTATGTTATAGCTTTCCCCGGCAGTTTCCAAGGTGGCCTCCAAATCACTGACAGGAGAATTTTGCTAGAACTGGATCTGGGGCTGCAGGAATTCCTCAACATAGTTGTTGAATTGATTGTTCCAAGTCTGGTTATTCCAAGCTTGGGGGCACCAGATCTGACTGTTCCAGCTCTGGTTGCTCCAGGACTGACTATTCCAGCTCTGGTTGCTCCAAGTTGGGTTATCCCAGGTCTGGTTACCCCACGTGGGCAGGTTTCCGGAAGAGTTCACCAGGCATCCTTGGTGGTAGGAATAGAAGCCCAGGTATTCTGTAGTTGCTGGGCCCTGAGTCACAATGTTGCTATTCCTCAGCCAGTTGTTTTTCTGCCACCTCTTACATTTCATTCTCTGGTTCTGGAACCAGGTCTTAACCTGTTTGTAGCTAAGGTTCAGGATGTTGGAAAGTTCTTGCATTTGCTGGAGGCTGAGGTATTTCTGCCTGTGAAATCTGTCATTGAGCACACACTGCTGCGTCTGAGAGAACACGGTTCTGGTCTTCTGCTTCTTGACCAGGACCTTCTCTTCCTTCTTCTCTGTGCTCTTGTCTGCAGCCGTGGCTATTAGTTTTACTCTGGGGCTTGTGGGAGAATCAGGACTGTCCTGAATAAGCAGATCCATGGAGAAGGAAGGAAGAGGAGAGACAGTCTCCATGTCGTGGGTCTCAGCAGATGACATTTGCAAGGACACATAATTTTCTTCAGGCCCGTAAATCTCAGGCATTGGTGAAGATTCCCTAGAATTGGATGCTTTGGGGCCACGCAGGCTTTGGGGACAAGCTGGGTCCACACTCATGTTGTTGAATCGAAGGAGAGGGAGAAAACCAAAGAGCTAGATAGATGGTAGGAAAAGTCCAGGCTTAAGAATCTAGGTAGAAGAGCTTAGAGAAAGGTGAAGATCTCCAGGTGTAAAAGTATTAAAAACATGTGATGAAGGGAAGTCACCTGTATGATAACAGAAGCCTACCAGCCCAATGTAGGAAAATGACGAGGATGTGAGGAAAATGACGAGGATGTGAGGAAAATGAGGAGGATGTGTTTTGATGTGCTTAAATTTACAAAGTTCTGTTAGGATTTCACATTCAGTATTGACTTGATAACCCCTTACTTATACATTTCCAGCAGTACCATTTCCTTTATATAAAGCATTTTAAACATTTTATATTTCCTGTTTATGTACTCTGAATATCAAAATGAGTATTCTTGAAGAAGGAAATGTGATCTTATTAAAGGAGAATCTTAGCTTCATATTGATTCAGTTTAGATACCTGTTTGAAATGTTACTTATTATTTCTGTCATGTCTTTTAGCTTCATAAATTTGTATGGTCATTTTAGGACATTTAAGGTCAATGTGCTGATATTTCGGTGATCTTCCCAAAAAAATCAATATTTGTAAGAGTAAGAACATTTGAATAATTTCAAATTAGCTCCTATTCAGGAGAATAAAAAATATATGCAATTTAAATAATTTTATGTACATTGACTGTATATTGGGATTCTGTTCTTTGTTGCTTTTTGCCTTAACAGGAATGTGAGAGAAAGATCAGAAGAAATAAAAGTGCTATGGTTTTGATTAAAAATTGGCAGCAAATAATTTTTGATATATTAAATAACTCATTATAACAGATTCTAATAACTGAATGCCTTTCAATATTTAAAAATTTGCCACTGGGAGTATATTATAATTAAATCTATTTTGTGAATAAGATGATGTGATGACTTATGTGTTTTAAGAATGTTTATAGAGGGATTGAAATAATTTACATTTCTGAAATGTATTGTTAATTTATTTCAAAATAAAAATTTCATCTTATGTTAACTGATACTGACTTTGGTAGCAGTGTCATTCTCATTAGAGTATTCTACGTTAGTGCTCCTAAACCTTGAATGACTCTTTTATTTCCTTTTGATAGAGTGAAGCAGGTGTTAAGGAATTCCATATAGTACAAGTATCAAGTAGTAGCAAACACTGGAAGTTACAGAAATCTGTAAATCTCTCTGAAAACAAAGGTTTGTGCCTTTTTCCCTCTTCATAATAAATTCTGATATCTTCCTTCGTTGATTTTATTTTTTTCAGAACAGTACCAGAATGTCATAAGATTATTGGTGCCTTTCTTTTTTTTTTAACTCATTTAAATATCTGTATATACTTTGCTATAATTATATCATATATTACATTATATCAAAGTCCTTTTTTTAACATCTTTATTGAAGTATAATTGCTTTACAACGGTGTGTTAGTTTCTGCTGTATAACAAAGTGAATCTGCTATACATATACATATATCGCCATATCTCCTCCCTCTTGCATCTCCCTCCCACCCTCCTTATCCCACCCCTCTAGGTGGTCACAAAGCACCGAGCTGATCTCCCTGTGCTATGCGGCTGCTTCCCACTAGCTATCTGTTTTACATTTGGTAGTGTATATATGTCCATGCCACTCTCTCACTTCATCCCAGATTACCCTTCCCCGTCCCTGTGTCCTCAAGTCCATTCTCTATGTCTGCATCTTTAATCCTGTCCTGCCCCTAGGTTCTTCACAACCATTTATTTGGTTTTTTTAAGATTCCATATATATGTATTAACATATGTTATTTGTTTTTCTCTTTCTGATTTACTTCACTCTGTATAAGAGTCTCTAGGTCCATCCACCTCACTACAAATAACTCAATTTCGTTTCCTTTTATGGCTGAGTAATATTCCATTGTATATATTGCCACACCTTCCTTATCCATTCATCTGTCGACGGACACTTAGGTTGCTTCCATGTCCTGGCTATTGTAAATAGAGCTGCAATGAACATTGTGGTACCTGGCTTTTTATGGTTTTCTCAGGGTATATGCCCAGTAGTGGGATTGCTGGGTCATATGGTAGTTCTATTTTTAGTTTTTTAAGGAACCTCCATACTGTTCTCCATAGTGGCTGTATCAATTTACATTCCTACCAACAGTGCAAGAGGGTTCCCTTTTCTCCACGCCCTCTCCAGCATTTATTGTTTGTAGATATTTTGATGATGGCCATGCTGACTGATGTGAGGTGATATCTCATTGTAGTTTTGATTTGCATTTCTCTAATGATTAGTGATGTTGAGCATCCTTTCATGTGTTTGTTGGCAATCTGTATATCTTCTTTGGAGAAATGTCTATTTAGGTCTTCTGCCCATTTTTGGATTGGGTGGGTTGTTTGTTGTTTTGATATTGAGCTGCATGAGCTGCTTGCATATTTTGGAGATTAATCCTTTGTCAGTTGGCTTCATTTGTAAATATTTTCTCCCATTCTGAGGGTTGTCTTTTGGTCTTGTTTATGGTTTTGTTTGCTGTGCAAAAGCTTTTAAGTTTCATTAGGTTCCATTTGTTTATTTTTGTTTTTATTTCCATTTCTCTACGAGGTTGGTCAAAAAGGATCTTGCTGTGATTTATGTCATGGAGTGTTCTGCCTATGTTTTTCTCTAAGACTTTTATAGTGTCTGGCTTTACATATAGGTCTTTAATCCATTTTGAGTTTATTTTGTGTATGGTGTTAGGGAGTGTTCTAATTTCATTCTTTTACATGTAGCTGTCCAGTGTTCCCAGCACCACTTATTGAAGAGGCTGTCTTTTCTCCATTGTATATTCTTGCCTCCTTTATCAAAGATAACGTGGCCATATGTGCATGGGTTTATCTCTGGGCTTTCTATCCTGTTCCATTGATCTATATTTCTGTTTTTGTGCCAGTACCACACTGTCTTGATTACTGTAGCTTTGTAGTATAGTCTGAAGTCCAGGAGCCTGATTGCTCCTGCTCCCTTTTTCTTTCTCAAGATTGACTATTGGGGGTCTTTTGTGTTTCCATACAAATTGTGAAATTTTTTGTTCTAGTTTTGTTAAAATGCCATTGACAGTTTGATAGGGATTGCATTGAATCTGTAGATTGCTTTGGGTAGTAGAGTCATTTTCACAGTGTTGATTCTTCCAATCCAAAAACATGGAATATCTCTCCATCTGTTTGTATCATCTTTAATTTCTTTCATCAGTGTCTTACAGTTTTCTGCATACAGGTCTTTTGTCTCCTTAGGTAGATTTATTCCAACGTATTTTATTCTTTTTGTTGCAGTGGTAAATGGGAGTGTTTCCTAATTTCTCTTTCAGATTTTTCATCATTAGTGTATAGGAATACAAGAGATTTCTGTGCATTAATTTTGTATCCTGCTACTTTACCAGGTTCATTGACTAGCTCAAGTATTTTCTGGTAGTATCTTTGGGATCCTGTATGTATAGTATCGTGTCATCTGCAAACAGTGACAGTTTTACTTCTTTTCCAATTTAGATTCCTTTTATTTCTTTTTCTTCTCTGATTGCTATGGCTAAAACTTCCAAAACTATGTTGAATAATAGTGGTGAGAGTGGGCAACCTTGTCTTGTTCCTGATCTTAGTGGAAATAGTTTCACTTTTTCACCATTGAGAACAATGTTGGCTGTGAGTTTGTCATATATGGCCTTTATTATGTTGAGGTAAGTTCCCTCTATGCCTACTTCTGGAGGGTTTTTATCATAAATGGATGTTAAATTTTGTCAGAAGCTTTTTCTGCATCTATTGAAATGATCATATGTTTTCCTTCCTTCAGTTTGTTAATATGGTTTATCACATTGATTGATTTGTGTATATTGAAGAATCCTTGCATTCCTGGGATAAACCCCACTTGATCATGGTGTATGATGTTTTTAATGTGCTGTTGGGTTCTGTTTGCTAGTATTTTCTTGAGGATTTTTGCATCTATATTCATCAGTGATATTGGCCTGTAGTATTCTTTTTTTGTGGACTCGTAGAATGAGTTTGGGAGTGTTCCTGCCTCTGCTATAGTTTGGAAGAGTTTGAAAAGGATGGGTTTTAGCTCTTCTCTAAATGTTTGATAGAATTTGCCTGTGAAGCCATCTGGTCCTGGGCTTTTGTTTGTTGGAAGATTTTTAATCACAGTTTCAATTTCAGTGCTTGTGATTGGCCTGTTTATATTTTTTATTTCTTCCTGGTTCAGTCTCGGAAGGTTGTGCTTTTCTAAGAATTTGTCCATTTCTTCCAGGTTGTCCATATTTTTGTCATAGAGTTGTTTGTAGTAATCTCCCATATCCTTTGTATTTCTGCAGTGTCAGTTGTTACTTCTCCTTTTTCATTTCTAATTCTTCTTCCTGTTTTTCTTGATGAGTCTGGCTAGTGGTTTATCAATTTTGTTTATCTTCTCAAAGAACCAGCTTTTAGTTTTATTGATCTTTGCTATTGTTTCCTTCATTGCTTTTTCATTTATTTCTGATCTGATCTTAATGATATTTTTCCTTCTGCTAACTTTGGGGTTTTTTTGTTCTTCTTTCTGTAATTGCTTTAGGTATAAGGTTAAGTTATTTATTTGAGGTGTTTCTTGAGGTAGATTGTATTGCTATAAACTTTCCTCTTAGAACTGCTTTTGCTGCATGCCATAGGTTTTGGGTCGTTGTGTTTTCATTGTCATTTGTTTCTAGGTATTTTCTGATTTCCTCTTTGATTTCTTCAGTGTTCTCTTGGTTGTTTAGTAGTGTATTGTTTACCCTCTATGTGTTTGTATTTTTTCCAGATTTTTTTCCTGTAATTGATATCTGGTCTTATAGTGTTGTGGCTGGCAAAGATACTCGATACAATTTTAGTTTTCTTAAGTTTACCAAGGCTTGATTTGTGACCCAAGATATAATCTATCCTGGAGAATGTTCCATGAGCACTTGAGAAGAATGTGTAATCTGCTGTTTTTGGATGGAATGTCCTATAAATGTCAATTAAGTCCATCTTGTTTAATGTATCATTTAAAGCTTCTGCCTCCTTATTTATTTTCATTTTGGATGATCTGTCCATTGGTGAAAGTGGGGTGTTAAAGTCCCCTACTATGATTCTTTTACTGTCTATTTCCCCTTTTATGGCTGTTAGCATTTGCCTTATGTATTGAGGTGCTCCTATGTTGGGTGCATAAATATTTACAATTGTTATATCTTCTTCTTGGATTGATCCCTTGATCATTATGTAGTGTCCTTCTTTGTCTCTTGAAATAGTCTTTATTTTAAAGTCTGTTTTGTCTGATACAAGAATTGCTACTCCAGCTTTCTTTTGATTTCCATTTGCATGGAACATCTTTTTCCATCCCCTCACTTTGAGTCTGTATGTGTCACTGGGTCTGTAGTGGGTCTCTTGTAGACACTATATGTATGGGTTTTGTTTTTTATCCATTCAGCCAGTCTGTGTGTTTTGGTTGGAGCATTTAATCCATTTACATATAGGGTAGTTATTGATATGTATGTTCCTATTCCCATTTTCTTAATTGTTTTGCGTTTGTTTGTCTTTTCCTTGTCTGTTTCCTGCCTAGAGAAGTTCCTTTAGCATTTGTTGTAGAGCTGGTTTGGTGATGCTGAATTCTCTTAGCTTTCACTTATCTGTAAAGGTTTTAATTTCTCCATCGAATCTGAATGAGATCCTTGCTGGGTAGAGTAATCTTGGTTGTAAGTTTTTCCCTTTCATCACTTTAAGTATGTCCTGCTACTCCTTTCTGGCTTGCAGAGTTTCTGCTGGAAGATCAGCTGTTAATCTTATGAGGATTCCCTTGTATGTTAATTGTTGCTTTTCCCTTGCTGCTTTGAATATTTTTTCTTTGTATTTAATTTTTGATAGTTTGATTAATGTGTGTCTTGGCATGTTTCTCCTTGGATTTATCCTGTGTGGGACTCTCTGTGCTTCCTGGACTTGATTGACTATTTTCTTCCCCATATTAGGGAAGTTTTCAACTGTAATCTCATCGAATATTTTCTCAGTCCCTTTTTTATTCTCTTCTTCTGGGACCCCTATAATTTGAATGTTGGTGCATTTAATGTTGTCCCAGAGGTCTCTGAGATTGTCCTCAGTTCTTTTCATTCTTTTTTCTGCCTGGTCTGTGGTAGTTATTGCCACTATTTTATTTTCTAGGTCACTTACCTGTTCTTCTGCCTAAGTTATTCTGCTGTTGATTCTTTCTAGAGAATTTTTAATTTCATTTATTGTGTTGTTCATCCTGGTTTGTTTGCTCTTTAGTTCTTCTAGGTCCTTGTTAAACGTTTCTTGTATTTTCCCCATTCTATTTCCAAGATTTTGGATCATCTTTACTCTCATTACTCTAAATTCTTTTTCAGGTAGACTGCCTATTTCCTCTTCATTTGTTTGGTCTGTGGGTTGTTACCTTGTTTCTTCATTTGCTGTGTATTTCTCTGTCTTCTCATTTTGCCTAACTTACTGTGTTTGGGGTATACATTTTGCAGGCTGCAGGTTCGTAGTTCCTGTTGTTTTTGGTGTCTGCTCCCAGTGGGTAAGGTTCGTTCAGTGGGCTGTGTAGGCTTCCTGGTGGAGGGGACTGGTACCTATGTTCTTGTGGATGAGGCTGGATGTTGTCTTTCTGGTGGGCAGGATCATGTCTGGTGGTGTGTTTTGGGGTGTTGGTGAACTTATTATGATTTTAGGCAGCCTCTCTGCTGATGGGTGGATTTGTGTTCCTGTCTTGCTAGTTGTTTGGCATACAGTGTCTAGCACTATAGCTTGCTGGTCGTTGAGTGGAGCTGGGTCTTAGCGTTGAGATGGAGGTCTCCGTGAGAGCTTTCGCCATTTGATATTACGTGGAGCCGGGAGGTCTCTGGTAGACCAGTGTCCTGAACTTGGCTCTCCCTCCTCAGAGGCATAGCCCTGATGCCTGGCTGGAGCACCAAGAGCCTTTCATCTGCACGGCTCAGAGGAAAAGGGAGAGAAAGAAAAGAAAAGAAAGAAAGAAAGAAAAAAAATGAATAAACAAAATAAAATAGTTATTAAAATAGAAAAAAAATATTAAAAATTAAAAAAACAAGAAAGTAATTTAAAAAGAGAGAGAGGAAGAAAGAAGAGAGCAACCAAACGAAAAAGCAAATCCCCCATTGATAAGTGCTAAAAAGTATACCAAAAAAAAAAAAAAAGGACAATCAGAACCCTTGGACAAATGGCAAAAGCAAAGCTATAAAGACAAAATCACACAAAGAAGCATACACATACACACACAAAAAGAGAAAAAGGGAAAAAAAAACCTCATATATATATATATATATATATATATGTAAAATAAAAAAAGGAAGAGAGCAACCAAATCAATAAACAAATCTACCAATGATAATAAGCTCTAAAAACTAAACTACGATAAACATAAAACCAGAAACAAATTAGACACAGAAAGCAAACACAGTTGCTCCCAAAGTCCATCGCCTCAATTTTCGGATGATTCGTTGTCTATTCAGGTATTCCACAGATGCAGGATACATCAAGTTGACTGTGGAGATTTAATCCTCTGCTCCTGAGGCTGCTGGGAGAGATTTCCCTTTTTCTTCTTTGTTCGCACAGCTCCTGGGGCTCAGCTTTGGATTTGGCTCCGCCTGTGTGTGTACGTCGCCTGAGGGCGTCTATTTGCCAGACAGGGCAGGGTTAAAGTAGCAGCTGATTAGGGGGCTCTGGCTCACTCAGGCTGGGGGGGGGGGAGGGAGGGAAGGGTATGGAATGTGGGGCGTGACGTTGCAACAGCCTGAGGCGCACCATGTTCTCCTGGGGAAGTTGTCCCTGGATCTTGGGACCCTGGCAGTGGCGAGCTGCACAGGCTCCTAGCCGGGGTGGTATGGATAGTGACCTGTGCTTGCACACAGGCTTCTTGGTGGCTACAGCAGCAGCCTTAGCGTTTCATGCCCCTCTCAGGGGTCTGTGCTGATAGCCACAGCTTGTGCCCATCTTTGGAGCTCGTTTAGGTGGTTGATGACTTTCTTATAATTAACTTTTGTAAGCATTAAATTGTGCTTTCATTACTTTACATGACTGTAAGTGAAATTACTGTGTTAATCGATTCTTTCCCATCTTTTTATTCCACATCTTTTCTATTTGTATATATTTTTTCTTTTTTAAAAAATTCAGTTGTAAAATCAGTGCCTGAATACATGGTCACTGTCAAAATTTCGAACAGTACAGAAACATATAGACTAGAATTGAAAGTTTCTCTTTGTTTCCTTTACTATTGGAAAGCTGGTTTTTCTGTGTGTAATCAAACTTGTGTGTTGACTGGCTTTTCTGTGTATTTGCGTACCCATATAACTTTAAACAAAAGAATATGCACACTTGTGATACATACTGTAAAATTGTTTTCCAAAATATTTCCATCATTTTATCATCCTGCTAGTAGTATGAAAGTGCTTAGTGCTTGTAAGAGTAGATCGAAGCTGGCAAAATATTTACTGTTTCTGGAAGGAATTGTACAATGTATTTTAAAAGATTAAAAAAAAATGTTTAAACCCTTATCTAGCCTCATAGTAATTCTTATTTTTGGAATTTATACAGAGGAATTAATTCAAAATATAAGAAGATCCATATATTCAGAGCAGTTTATTGTAAGATTATGTTTAATAGAGAAAAATCAAATGGAGCTTTAATGTGAATTAAGCTACAACTCAGATTATTTTGTGGTCATTAAAATATATAAGCTTTTAAAATATGTCACAATAGTGGGGAAATGCATCATAGCAAATATGTGCATATAGTAATATTGGTATAAATCCTCCATATGAAAAAAATATTGATAGGAAATGCAGAAATGATAAGAGTGGTGGAATTGAGGACTCCCTGGCTCCCAAGTTCTAATTTTTCAAATTTTCTGTTTATCTATAATGTCATACATATCTGAATATATATGTGCATATGAACATGCATTTCAAGAAAATTTAATCTTACCTTTTTAAGGAGCTGAATGAGATTTGCTTTACTGAGAGGAAAGCAAAGATGCTTTTCATTAAACACTATTTATAATTACGAAATATTTTCCAGTGTGACTGAAGAAGTCTGAGTAATGAATTAGGTTTTACCATGTTATAAACTGAGAAAGATACTTGAAATTTTCTCTTTTCTCTTCCTAGATGCCAAACTTGCGAATAGGGAGAAGGGAAAGTTTTGCTTCAAGGCAATACGATGTAAGGAGGAAGAAGGTAAATTCATTTTACTGTCACAGTTTCTTAAATGGTTATTTTATATTTCATGCCAATGATATGATTAGTTTGTTCTCTCCTGTTTTTTAGTTGCTACACAGTCCTCAGAAAAATATACCTTTGCAGATATCATCTTTGGAAATGAACAGGTATGCGAATAAGCACAATAACGTTTGATTTAAAAAGTCACAGTCTGGAGTATCTTGACTATTTTGGTAAAACTATTGCTTTAGTAATCCCCAAATTCTTTGGTGGATGAACATGTCAGCTTTGTTGGGTTTTGCAACTTGTCTTCATGCCCCAAAGCAAACAAAAATGCTATATGGAATATAGCATTTTAATTAGTTATTTAAATTTAACTTTCTTTTAGAGTGTAAGATACTCATGAAATAAGTTTAGTCCTTGGGATTAAAGAAACAGGATTATATGAAGGAACCTGTTTATTTGGGAACGTGGTCACAGTGGAACAAACAGATGATAACCCTCTGGATTTGGGAATATCATATGGTTCTGTGACCCAAATAATAAGCTGTTTTGTAATTTTAAATGTATTATTGACTAGGGCACTGATACTCCCAATAATTATATGTTACAACCACCTTGAGAGTGGTTTTCAAACTTTGAAATAATGTGCATGTAAGTCACCTGGGAATCTTGTTAAAATGCAAATTCTCAGTCAGTGGGACTGGATGAGACCTGGGGCTCTGAATTGCTAAAGCTTTGAGGTGATCTTGAGGTTATCAGTCTGCACCCTCTATTTTTTTTTAATTTATTTATTTTATTTTTGGCTGTGTTGGGTCTTCGTTGCTGCGCACGGGCTTTCTCTAGTTGTGGCGAGTGGGGGCTACTCTTTGTTGTGGTGCGTGGGGCTTCTCATTGCAGTGGCTTCTCTTGTTGCGGGGAACGGGCTCTAGGTGCGTGGGCTCTAGAGCGCAGGCTCAGTAGTTGTGGCGTGTAGGCAGCAAATGGGATCTTCCTGGACCAGGGTTCCAACCCATATCCCCTGCATTGGCAGGTGGATTCTTAACCACTGCGCCACCAGGGAGGGCCTGCACACAGTTTTTTATCTAGAGAATTTTTATAAAAATGAAAGCTTTGCCGTCCCACCTCTAAAGCTCTGGCTCATACTTTGGGTAGAGTTTGGGAATACACATTTTCATCCAGCTCTGCAGATAATCTGAAGAGGTGATTTGGGGACCTGCTTTGAAAAATACGGACCAAATTCCCTGTCGTTTTGTGCTGTTACTAGTATTATTTCTTTGTGTTCTTCTCCTTGATAATTCCAAACATACTTAGACTTTTGTATTGTGCTTATCATTTGCCTTCATCTGACCCACTCTTTGTACTATCTTTTGGCCATTTGAGGAAGCAGCTATTTAGAAATATCCCAGAGCACCAAAAGTCCAATAATTCCAGAATGAGTATGACTTTTGGACACTGTGCTTCCTTGCTTCCTGAATGGTTGAATTTTAGCTTTTAGGACTTAAGTTGTTTGTTTTGTTTGTGTCTTTTTAAAAACATTCCCTAGAAACATCATCAGGACCCTTAAATTATATTAAGGTTGTAATTTTTATTATATTTATTGTTAATAATTTTGTGTAGGAGCACTGCAGATGGCATAAACAAAGACATTTTCCCTTTTGATGAATCTGAGTAAATAGAACTCACCAGGCACTACACGTTGATGAGATAACTATGTGGACAATGGTTTACCAGAAAAAGTTCATGTCTAAGGGGGAAAATATATGTATTTATTAATATTTAATAATTAACTTGAAGCTTAACAGCTATATAATATAGTTTATAATGCAGGAAATTGTTAAGTGTAGAGATTTAACTGTGAAACACAGTAGTCATTAATTAAGGGAAATTCTGTAGTTCTGAGTCTGTTTAAAAATCTTTTCTCTTGTTCTCTCCCTTTAAGTATAAAAGCCAGGTTAATGCCAGTGTCTTCATTCGTTCTGTTTTCATTGGATATCACTTAGTCTTCCAAGTATTTGAATGGGAAATATTTGTTATTTTTAATAGTTAAAAAGATCATAATTTCCTTTTAACAATTCACTTTTTTAAAAATTGAAGTATAGTTATTTTACGATGTTGTATTGGTTTCAAGTGTACAGTAAAATGATTCAGTTATACATATATATGTTGTTTGTCAGATTCTCAACAATTCACTTTTTATTCATTTTCTTAGAGATACCCATTTACCCTCCCTGGATACTTAGAAGGTTAAAGCCAGTGCCATGGAAGTGTAGATTTATGAATTTGAGCTTCAAACTTTAAGATTCAGGGTAATTTGTGCCAAATATTTTAGGTATTCAAGTCTTAGGGTGGCCTCCTTGTATTCAACCAAATTGATAAGAAATTACTGAATAAGCCTTTTGGGTATATGTAAGTTGTAGAAATTTAAATTTTGGCAGGGTATATCTAATTGAAAACACATACAGACAAACGATTTTCTTTTAACAGATAGTAAGTTCAGCAAGCCCATGTGCAGACTTCTTTTATCGAAGTTTATCCTCTGAATTGAAGAAACCACAAGCCCAGTCTTCTCTGCATACAGAAAAACAGTCAATAGAGGACACTATGAGATTAATTCAGAAGTGCAATGAGGTGGATTTGAATATTGTTGTATTGTGGAAGGTATGTGTTGTTAAATTATTTCAGCAAGCCTCACTTATACTTGATTCTTAAGCTGAAGAGTAAATGTAAGCTGCTCTTTATATTTTTTCTCTGCTTAAATTTTCCAATTTGAATATTGAAGTAGTTTTATAAGTTTTTCAGCAGTTCCAAAATAACTTTTTTTTGCCTAAAGGGAAGAATTCATTCAAATTAGATGACTTTATTCTGTGTTACTTATTACTTGTAAGAGGTACTGAGAATATTGTAGACATGATAAGCTCCATGAAAGCAAAAATGCTGTTATTAAACTCTTTATTGTGAGCATTTTCAAACTCTGAAAAAGGAAAAATAGCACTATGAATCTCTAAGTACCCATTACTTAGTCTCCAACAGCCACTAATTTGCTGCTGTTCGTTTTCACCTATTCCTTTGTTTTATTTTTACCTTCCTTTATTTTTTAGCTGCAGTATATATTTTTTAATGACATATTTCATCTGCTTTTATGTGTACTTCTAGCAGATGAGGACTTTCTTGTTTAATATAACCCCACCATATTACTATCTCACCCAAATTAACAGTAATTCTTTACAATTATCTAATTATTGGTCTCTGTTGAAATTTTTCAGATTACTTGAAAATATTTTAATTAAAAAAAATCAGATTCAACTAAGATTTGCACATACACATGGCAGACCGGAATGAGGTTGTTTAGGCATTGGTCTTCCCTAAAGTTACCTATAATGCAGAAGAGGTTTATTTTTCACAGTACACCCTTTTGTATCTTAAGTATGTATCTTTTTTTTTTTCCACTGTAGAAATGATTCTACAGTGAAATTTAGGATCTTGCCCAGGGATATTCACCTGAACTATGTGAGGAGGTTTGATTTTGTACTGTCTGATATAAGGCCTAACATGGAGACATGCTCATAGTAGATGATTAGAACATGTTATTTTAAGTTGATTCAGATGTTCTAAAGTGTTCTTTTTACTAAACTGCACACTTTTAAGTAAACTTTCTTGAAACCAAGCTGGCTTTACATGAATTCCAATAAAACTGCTTAAGCAAATTGATACTTTTGTTGACTATAGAAGGTGAAGGTGTTTAATGTTAAAAAGATAAGTTACACGTTATTAGTTTGAAATCAAATGTTCTTGGAGCTTAGAATCAAGAGAATCCTGGGCTTCCCTGGTGGCGCAGTGGTTGAGAGTCCGCCTGCCGAGGCAGGGGACACGGGTTCGTGCTCCGGTCCAGGAGGATCCCACATGCTGTGGAGCAGCTGGGCCCGTGAGCCATGGCCGCTGAGCCTGCGCATCCGGAGCCTGTGCTCTGCAACGGGAGAGGCCACAGCAGTGAGAGGCCCGCGTACCGCAAAAAAAAAAAAAAAAAAAGAGAATCCTGTTTTCAGGCTCAGTAGCATTGCCCCTTAATGTAAACCACCTATCCATTAAATGTATGGTAGACCTTTAGCATTTGTAGCTGTCACTCCACAGATTCCTGCCATGTAACAATTTGTAATATTCGTGAGACAAGATTTTGAGTTATGTGTGCTGTATTCTGTACTCATCGTTGAGCCCACAGTAACCTTGGTGGGGGCGGGGTGGCCAGGGGTTATCTTTCAAAAAATCACCCTGAATAAAAGCCAATTACTAGTATTGCTGATTATCATTGAAGAAGAAGAAAACTACCCAAGATTATGATACTCCTTAGTTAGAAAATGGAAGTTTGAATAGATTACAGGATGGGATATTAAATTTGGTAGGGGCTAGTAGCTATGATAAGTTTATTATTCAACTCATTTGAGGAAGTGACTAGTAGATTTTCTTTAGTGAAGACTCTAGGTAGTGCACAAAGGACCACCTTGAACGGAAGAAAACTTGACAAGTCATTTAAGTTGTGGAGTTGATGCATAGGGAACATAGTACTCTAAAAAATTATGATTCAGGAGAAAACTAAGACCTTGGACAACATTTTTGTAAAAAAATTTAGTTGGTAAGGGGGTATAGTATAACTTATAACCAATCTTAACCAAAAATAAAGGTTTGTTTTGAAAAACTAAGACTTTGTGCAGGAAAGAGAATGCATTATAGGGTTATGCATGGCTATGGGTGATTTTTGTTTGGTCCCTGAGACCATTGGAAAAGATGTGCGACCTGTCTCAGGATGTTATCTATCAGTTGTCATCCTCTCTTGATTAAAGGTCACCCCATCAAGTATTTAACTCCTCCTGCATTTCTGGGTCGTGCATGGATGGGTGCTGAGCAGGTCCTGGGCCTGCCTCTGCCTTAGTGCAGCAGTTCTCCAAGTGTGATCCATGGATGGCAAATTGTCACTCATGATAAGTATAGAAATTGAAAATAAACATTTAGGAATGTTTATAGCGTTCTGACTGAGTAATTTTGAATCTGTTGAATCTAATAGTAAAAGAAATTGGGCTTATCAAAAAAAAATTAAACACCTGTATTTGCATAGTGTGACAGTACCAGTATATCAGAGCCATGTACAGATTTTATTTTCTCCAACACAGAAGAAGTTCAAGAAGAAAAGTTACATGCTGGAGTAAGTGTTTTAATTTAGATGAGATCAGTTCATTGTATAGGAAGAAAAAAACTTTTTTTTTTCTCTTTTAAGCATATGTATCAATACTTAAACTTAAGATCTCCAAGGACATGGCATTTCCACTTCTAGGATTTATGATTGTACTCACTGATTTTGCTGCATTATATGATAAACCCTGGTGCATTTCAGAAGCAAGATGATAAGAAAAAGCCTTGGGAATCCCCTGGCGGCTCAGTGGTTGAAAATCCGCCTGCCAATGTAGGGGACATGGGTTTGAGCCCTGGTCTGGGAAGATCCCACATGCTGTGGAGCAACTAAGCCCACGCGCCACAACTACTGAGCCTGCGCCCTAGAGCCCACGCACCACAACTACTGAAGCCTGTGAGCCACAACTATTGAAGCCCGTGCACCTAGCGCCTGTGCTCTGCAGCAAGAGAAGCCACTGCAATGAGAAGCCCATGCACCGCAACGAAGAGTAGGCCCCACTTGCCACAACTAGAGAAAGCCTGCACATAGCAATGAAGACCCAACGCAGCCAAAAATAAATAAATATATTTTTAAAAAAGAAAAAAAAGAAAAAGCCTTTTGCCTGTATATTGGCAGTCCAGTAAAGAAAATAACTTGTGTTATGGTATGGCACTGTTCTTTTGGACTAGTTTCTTAAGTGCTCTAGAGAAAATTGGAAACGATTTCAAGAAGTGTCTCTCACGTATCCAGGCCAACTGTTTTATATTGAGGCAGAGCAGATTTTGACAGATACTTAATTGATTGAATGAATGAACAAAAGTAGAAATGTTGACACAGCCATGAGTGTTGGTAATTGATAGATATTAGCCATAATACCTCTGCTTTCCATCAGATATTGCATTGGTTACTTTTGAGGTTACTGCCAAGCAGGCTAACATTTTTGTGCTTTGTACTTCTTAGGCATACGTAGTGGAAGACAGTAAGCAGCTTATTTTGGAAGGTCAGCACCATGTTGTTCTTCGCACTATAGGAAAAGAAGCTTTTTCATATCCTCAGAAACAGGTAATGACAGAGTTTGCTTTGGGGCCTTCCTGTGAACTTGTGGGGTTTTTTGTTTGGTTGTTTTTTGTGTTTTTGAAGGTATCTGGTTTGTGCAAGCTTTTATATTAGAATTTGAGTTGGGGCTTGGTGGCAGAAAGCTGATTAAAATTAGAAGTGAACATAAATTGATTTTAAAATTCACTAGCACTTCATAAGAGTATTGAGATGCATTTGTGATCTTGGGGTTTCCTAAGATATATTCTTTATTGAATCTAGAACTCACAGTTAGCTTGAGAGGAAGGGAACCATATTCTCTATATTATCTTGTTTGTTGTTTAACAGGCCCATACCATTGCAGAACTCTCTGGGGCCTCTCATACAGTGTAAAGGATGGCCTCTGGAGTTGTGCAGAAGCTGGTAATACTGTTTATTTTCTTACTTTTCCTAAAATACTGTTTAATCTTACCAAAAGTTCTCATAGTGTGTGTAAATATTTAAACCCAAATCTGTTTCTTACTTTAAGAAAATTGTTTTTCTCAAACTGACTTGATTAGTTAAAAAAGTCCCAAGTTTTAATTGCAAATTGTCATATTTTGATAATTTCGAACATCTCAAGGCAAGATTTTTCACTTAGAAAATGAAACAAAGTGATTTCTATAAAATTCACTCAAGTTATAGTCCCATTTTACTAAAATACTGTGTAGGGCATATCCTTTTTTTCCTCTGTATTTCACCTTTGAAATACTTTATATTCTCTTTATATGATTAACTGAGTTGGGAGGTGCAGCATGTTCATCATACTAAGAATAATATATTTGGAGCCCAGAGACTTTCAGATTGATGGCCTAGTGCAAGTTACTCGCATAATTTGATAAACTTTTAGCTTACATATAAAACAGGGGTAATAGTACTTTATACCTTGCCTCTCTTGTGATGGGACTGTCTGTCATAAGGTTGAATCAAACCCTTATTATAAAACTACTGTACAAATTGTCCAGCACTCATTGCAAAAATACCTGTTGTTGCTTTTAAGCTAGAAGAGAGGGAAGCTCTTCTAAATATTCCCTCAGTAAATTAGCTTCAGGTTTTTGGTATCCTTTTCTGGCCGTTGTTCGTGTGTGTTCCTCCTGGTAAGTAGTATGTAGAGATTCATTTAGTATAATTTAGAAGTCTCAAATAACAGCTTATTTTTCTTAGATGATTAGATTATAATAATAGTACATTTTTTGGACTTTTAATTAAAGTGTAACGTAAATGCAGAATAGTGACTAGGTCATTGACTCTTCACAAATTGAAGAACACTTCAGTATAAGGAGGACCCAGATCAAGAAAGAGAACATGACCCGCACCCAGAAGTTTTGCTCCTGCTCGCTTCCAGGCACAAGTCTTCCCTCCTCCAGAGTAAACCTCTAGTCACTTTTCTCTCACTCATAAGTCAGAAGCAGTTTTAATTCTTGCTTTTGCAGCTGTATAAATCAAGGGTCAGCAAACTTTTTCTGAGAAAAGCCAGATGGTAAATATTTTAGACTTTGCTGGCTCAGAGTCTTTGTCAGAATTACTCATCTGTGTTGTTTGGAGTCCAAAAGCAACCATAGCCAGTGTGTAAACAAATAGATATGGCTCTGTTTCCATAAAACTTTCTTTACATAAAGAGGAGGCAGGCTGAATTTGGCCCATGGGCTGTAGTTTGCCAGTCCTTGGTGTAGATCAGAATCCAGCTAGGCTAGCAGGAAATTAAAAAATCAAAATTTTCTGGACGGTGAAGGAAAATGGAGAAAAAAATGACCAAGAAAGAAATAATAATACTAGAAGTGGGACATGATTCTCTATTTTCATTTAGACGATAATAATATTTATTGAAATGTTTACAGTGTGCCTCACACTAGCTATATTGAGACTTCTACATGTATGTTAACCTTCAGTTAATATAGTTGAGGCACTATAATCTGTAAAAACTCAGGAAGCTATTTTCAAAAATGACTCTTTAAGGCAATTTTAGTTTTTCAACTATTAAAACAGATGCTATACAATTGAATATCTATAGCCTAAGTACTAAGCAATTTTATTAGATGAGAACCACAGCAACTTTTGAAATTACTATTATTGTAAACCCCTTTTTTACATATGAGGAAATTGTCTTAAAGTATTAAATAACTTATCCAGGATCACAGAGCTAATATGTGAGGTTGCTGGATTTCGAGTCTAACCCCAGCACATAATAAATAGAGAATGAATAAATGATTACAGATCCTAGTTTTTTTATCCTAGGTTGTATGTATTGCATATGATTTCAGCTGTTAGTTTGTTAGTTTTTACAGCAGAAAAAGTATTGTTCATGCTTTACTTTATCTCTACTGGTTTTAACTTCTTTAGTTTGTGTGTGCTATACTTTAACAAGGCAGCGTTTTTATTGTCATATATTTTTTCTTTTCTCAGGAGCCACCAGAAATGGAACTATTAAAATTTTTCAGACCAGAAAACACTACAGTTTCCTCAAGACCATCAGTAGAGCAGCTTTCTAATCTCATTAGAACGAGTCTTCACTATCCAGAATCATTTAGTCATCCTTTTCATCAAAAAAGGTTTGAGATGTATTTTTGTTAACATTTTTCTACAATATACACACCTGTGTGTGCATGCACACACAGACATACACACATTTATTAATAGCATTAACCCAGATATTGAAGAAACAATTTAGAATACTACTGAGTCTGTAGAAATTGCCCTTAAGTAATTTACCCTTTACTATGATTACTATATGTTGCTGCTGTAATTAAAAGATGGGTATTTCCTCAGCCAGTTAGTTGTCAAAAGTTTTCTTTTGGGGCTTCCCTGGTGGCGCAGTGGTTGAGAGTCCGCTTGCCGATACAGGGGACACAGGTTCGTGCCCTGGTCCGGGAAGATCCCACATGCCACGGAGCTGCTGGGCCCGTGAGCCATGGCCGCTGAGCCTGCGCGTCTGGAGCCTGTGCTCCGCAACAGGAGAGGCCACAACAGTGAGAGGCCTGCATACCAACAAAAACAGTTTTCTTTTGATGAGCAGGTTTATCATTAAGTCAAGAAGAAGGAAAAAATACAGTCATTTTGTTTTTGTTTTAAGTACAGAAATTAAATCTAAGACATGACTATAGTATAGACTCATCAAACAGTTTAAATTTAGAGAGCATCATTTACTTAAGATTTATTAAGTGTTAAACTTCTGGGGGACTGATGTATTTATAACTTTGGTAAATAGCCTGATTATATAAACTTAAGGTTCTAAAATAAAAAGTCCTAAGTCAGATGACACTTCAAAAAGTGGCTGGTTTACAGATACAAAAGAAGATGGAGAGAAGTCTGTTAGAGCCAGTCTGTGAATTATAACTGAAAGTATAAATTTTGGTGAAGTCACCTTGGATAGAGGTAGGGATGGGGTGGGATAGAACAAAAGAGAATGGTGACCTATAGAACAGTGGTGTTTGAGAGATGAGCTAAGGAAAAAGTCCACGAAGAAGACTGATTGGGAAGTAGCAATCAAACAATTAGGAAGAAAAGACCAATGAGGAGAAAGTAGCATCACAGTGGCAGAGTGAGCACAGTTCAAGGAGGGAGAGCGGTTAACAGTTTTAAATGCTGCAGACAAGTCGTTCATTGGCTCTTCCAGTAAAGAAATTGCTCATGCTTTTGAGAAGAATGTTATTATATAGTGGGGGTGGAAGCATGATATAGTAGGTTGAGGAGAAATGGGAGGAAGTAAGTAAAGATACTCATGTAGACCACCCTTTCAAGAAGCTGGGCTATGAACGGGGATCAGGGAATAGCCATGCAATATTATTGTTTTACTAGGTAAGATATGGATGTATTTATGGTCTTGAAGGAAATGATGGGATACAGGAAGGGCAACAGAATCCTTAATAGATGGAAAGATACACCAAAGAGTGGCAGGATTAGCTTTGGACTGAAGAACGGACCTCCTTACTATGGAAACAGGGAAAGATGAAAGTAGGGAGAAATTTTAACAAGTTACACATTATTGGAATGCCTCCACTTTTCAGGAGTTTATAGAAGCACGGTTAAGTACTCAAAGTAATCTAGGAAATAAGAGAATAAAGGGTAGAGAATTTTTAAAAGTGAAATTTGAGAACAGCTACTGAGAGGAATGAGGAGCTGGCCAAGGACACACAGAAGGAGTGCTGGGCAAAATTAAGATGTTGACTTAGCATCGGAAATATTTAAAAAGTAGCTTAAATGGTGCTAACCATTTTTAAACCCTTTTATCGTGAGATATAACACACAGAAAAGTGCTCAAAAATGAAAACTTGTGGCCATAGTGATTATTTTTCACAAAACTGATACCCAAATAATCACATCTAGGGAAGAAATTAGAATATTGCTAGCAATCTCAGAAGCCCCCTGTGTACTCCCTTCCAGTCATGCCCCCTGTGTACTCCCTTCCAGTCACTCCCCCGTCCATCCCCAGTATTAACAGTCATTTCTTTGCTCCTCTTTATAATTTTCCAACCAAGTGTTACATATCTGTATTTTGATTGTCATGGTTTTTTAAAAAATATATAATTTATTTATTTATTTATTGGCTGCGTTGGGTCTTCGTTGCTCTGCGTGGGCTTTCTCTAGTTGCGGCGAGCAAGGGCTACTCTCCATTGTGGTGCACGGGCTTCTCATTGTGGTGGCTTCTCTTGTTGTGGAGCACGGGCTCTAGGCCTGTGGGCTTCAGTAGTTGTGGGTCGTGGGCTCTAGAGTGCAGGCTTGGTAGTTGTGGCGCATGGGCTTAGTTGCTCCGTGGCATGTGGGATCTTCCTGGACCAGGGCTCGAACCCGTGTCGCCCGCATTGGCAGGTGGATTCTCAACCACTGCACCACCAGGGAAGTCCTGTGGGTTTTTTTGAACTTTATTTATGAATGGAATTATACAGAGTATATTCTTGTTACGTCCAGTTTCTTTCACTTAATATTATGTTATTCATCAGCCATTGACGAAGCTGTGGAATTTTCATTGCCAAATGAATATGTTTGAACATATTAGAATTAGTTTATCTACTCTATTGTTGATGAACTTTTCGATTATTTTCATATTTCAACTTTCTGCTCTTGAATATTCTTGTATATATCTCCTGGTGCATGTGTGTTTGCTCCCCTCTTTTTTTTCCACATTTATCTAGGAATTTTTTCAAAGTAGTTTTACTAATTCATATATCGCACTAGTAGTGTTTGGGAGTTCCCTCTGCTCATAACCTTCAGCAACACTTTCTGTTGTCACACTTTTAAAGATTTTAGCCATTTAAGTTATTTTTAAATACTTTTGGTCTTAAATCTTTGTCTAGGTCTTAATTGCTCAGTAGTCATTCTGTATGCCTTTGACTGACAGAGGCACACTGGGGTCACCTGGGGAGAGTTAAGAAATACAGATGCTTTGGTCCTACTCCCAGAGATTCTGATTGGCTGAAGGTTGGGGGCTGGACATCTAGATTACCTAAAGTTCTCCAGGTGATTCTAATGTACAGCCAAAGCTGAGAAAGAATTTCTTGTTTTATCCCTAGTGAACCTGTCTTCCCACTCTTCCATAGACAGTTTTGATTCCATAATGTTTCATTTTAACCCACCGTTCTACTTTGTCCCTGTTTATCAAACCTGTCCTGCTTCACGTACTTCCTGAATATCTTAGATGCCATGGTGCTGCTTAGTGGTTGAAACCCTGGCTATGCCTTAGAGGCTGGGATATGTAGGACTTCTCCATGTGCTTCTATTATGGTAAAAAGCATCATAGACTCTAGGCAGTTCAGGGAAGTATGTGAAACAGGACAGTTTTGATCAAACTAAAAGGAGAGCAGTGGGCTAAAATAAAGCATCATAGAATTAAAACTGTGCATGGAAGTATGTGAGAACAAGGCAGATTTGAGAAGGACAAGATATGGCAGTTTCTTCCAACTTTGGCTCCACATTAGAATCACCTGAAGAATTTTTGAAACTCCTGATACTTAGGCCAGTTAAATCACAATCTCTGGGAGTAGGACCTATGTGTCTATATATTTTAAATAAATCCTCAGATGATACCAGAGTGAATCTGTATCAGTTTCTATTGCTAAATAATGCTTCGTAAGAACCCACTCCAGAATTCAGTAGTTTACAAGGCATTTATTCCCACGCTCATGGGTCTGCAGGCCAATGACAATTTGGCTGAAGCTCTGCTTCAGGCTGTGGGTTGGTTGGGTTCATGTTTGTGCCATATACATTTGGGGTCAGTCCAAATGGGCAGCAGCTAGCTGGGTTATGTTCTTCTCATGGCATATCTCTGGAGTACAAAAAGTGAGCCACATTGCAGTAGCACGTTTAAGCCTTCTGTTTGCATCAGAGTCATTAATATTCCATTGCCAAATAGCCTTTCCTTCACAATCAACAAGGATGATCCACCGTTGCACAGTGGGAGGTGAAGGGAATGAATAACTGCTAAACAATAATTACCATTATCACAGTAACCAGGATTGCGAATCAGTGAAGTAGAGGGTCAAGTGATTGGGCATCCTTGTGAAACTAAAGATCAGAAGTGTAATTGAGTGAGAGAGCTGGAGATAGTGGTCAGAGAGTGGAGAATCTCAGTAGTATTTCAGAGGCAGTTATTTTAGGTGACTAAAACAAATTCACAGTATGGTCATGGAAGTTAGATGGCTGAGTTTTGAATAGTATTGGTGGTCATGGAGGTGACAGATCAAGGGTTTGAGAAGGAGTTGAGTGAGTTGTCTACCTTGACAGTGAAGTTCTCCAAAAAGATGACAAAATTCAGGATTGAAAAGAAGAAAGCAAACTCATCCAGAAGCTTTTAATAAATGAAGCCAATAAGATGATATGGAAGAAAAATCTTGAGCAATGTTTCCTTTCTA
The DNA here is from genome assembly GCF_005190385.1 of Monodon monoceros. Lineage (NCBI taxonomy): Eukaryota > Metazoa > Chordata > Mammalia > Artiodactyla > Monodontidae > Monodon > Monodon monoceros. The sequence goes on from NW_021703765.1 coordinate 41,345,299, forward strand.
GATGGTAGGCCTCTGCTTGACAGATATACTAGATGAATTTGGGGTGGGGGGAAGAGGGTGAAGCAGATATTTCAAAAGACTCATCCCCTCCCCCTCCCCCAAAGAATCTCTGCTATACTGAGTTACTGTCACTGGTATTAGTTTGTCAGTATGGGGACAGAAAAAAAGAATAAAAACCTTGGAGTAGTTTATGACCAAAAAAATGAGGTGTTTTTATAGGAGAGGTAGGAGGAAGAACTCAAGAAGTGGTATTAACTATATTAATGAGACATTCTGGCTAGAGATATGGAAGATGTTGGAAGAAGAACAGCATGTGTTATTGAGAGGACTGCAGAGGAAGCTGTGTACTCAGCCAAATTTCAGTTAAAGTAAGATGTAGACATATAAAGAGAGGAGACTGAGGATCTAGAGGAGTGTTGTTCATGTGATACAGAAATGTGGGAGGGGTGGGACAGGGAAGAGGTTTGGTCATAGCAGTGGAACACAGGGCAGCAGGGGAATGAGAATATGAGAAACAGCAGGTGACCAGAGATAACAAAGATATGAATCAAATAAATTGACAGGAATTTGTGAAGAATAGTAGAAAATTGGGAATGGGGGCTAGTGAGGCAGTAGCCCCCATTCCCACTTATTAACACTTAGTATGATGCCTAAGGTTTGCTGGGGAGATGGGGGTGCTATTCACTGAAGCAGTGAATGGAGGAAGAAGAGGAATGAAGGTAATGATTTTGGGGCTAAGAAACATCCAGATGTTCTGATTTCTTCTTTTACTAGAAGCATTTAGATAAAGCATGGAGAATTTGAGGCCCAAATGGTAACAGAATAGCAAAGTTTCTGAGGTTTTGCTTTGGGTTACAAATTATGCGATTGGAATTTAACTTAATGGGGTGCTCTAGACTGGAAACCTATTCGGTAGTCTTTGCTGTCCTCTTTTCCTTGTTAGAAGTTTGTGGAGGAGGTAAGGGCATAGCACCGGTACAATCTAAGAATAAGTCTTTGAAATTATCTTAGTTTTTGTTTAGGGAAATCTGTTATTTGCAGTATGGTTCAGAAAGTATTTCTTAGTAAGAGGATATAAAATTTCTGAAAGCATAAAATATATTATCTGAGCAGAATTTTAAAGTTAATTTTGTGGGAGCTTATAGGATTACTTTTTTCTTTTTTACTATCCCTTTGTTCTTTGTGTTAATAGAGTAAACTATTTTCAATAATAGTATGTAACCATTTGTGCATAGATATGTTCATTTATTATGTTCTTGATTTTAAATCTGCACCAGTCTGTTCATTAGGTCCTCTTCTATCACTCCATGTCCTTTCTCCTATGCTTTAGTGATTTACTAATTATAAAGTGAGATCAGAAATTAGGTTAACTGAGCAAATGTGTCTACTTGAAAGGGCTCTCCTCATAACTTGCTGTACAGAAATAATTATCATATTCTCCCGAACGTGATGGCTTTTATGCAAATTTGATAGAAGAGCAAATGTCAGTTCTCAAAATTAAGTAATTTTCACGAAGCATAGAGAACAGGATTAGTTGTTGGCATTTTCATGATTTTTTATCTCCATTGATCTTTCTTAGTTGCGATTATTCTGTTTTGCATTTTGGGAAATAACCACCTAGAAACATTTTGGTTATTTTTTAAGATTAGCTTCAATAAATATAAATAAAATGGTTTTGTAGATGTATATATTCTGGTATTTAGTATTCAGGCATTGTATTAATATGTTTTACTTCTTGTTTATGCAAATAATTTGGCTTGAGTGATTTTAGAATTCAGTTTTTTTCCTTACTTGAATCTAATTGTTTTTGAGGAGCTTATGCTATTAGGTACTCTTAAGTTTTATTTTCAAGAAAGTGGGTTTTTTTGGTTGTTGTTTTTTAATATCCCGCTAACCTTTTTTATTTATTTTTTTTCCACAGCCTTTGTTTAGTACCAGTGACTCTTTTACTTTCCAATTGTTCAAAGGCCGACGTCGATGTAATAGTTGATCTTAGGCATAAAACAACAAGGTAAAGATTTATTCAGGGCAAGTTTATTTTGCAGTTAAAGATTGATTTGAAAGCAATTTAATATTTTGAAATTATGCAAATAATTACCTAACATAGAGAAAGTTTACTCAGGCATGCCTTTATTTTTTTGTTTGGTATTAAGAAGTGTTAGAGAAGACTTAACGAAGATTGTCTTAGAATTTCAATAGTGGCAAATGGAAAGCAATTTCCAAAAGCAGCAAATTATTTTGACCAGAGACAACAATTTTTATAAAAGTTTGTTGGTGATAAAGAACTCTAAAATTGAAAATCAGCAAGTTCAGGATAGAAGTTTTTTTTTGTCTTGTTTTCTGATTTATAAAATAATGCTTAACAACAACAACAACAAAAATGCTGGTCCATACTGGCACTCCAAGATCTAGATGCTTTTCAGAATTCAGAAATTTTGGGGTTTTTAGAAAAGCAGTGTGAAGCGTATGCTGATTATTATTGTATAACACTCCAAACAGGATCTGGGTTAGCTGTGTGAAATTCAAACATTTTGTGTATGATTATGTGTATCATAAATTAATTTGCTAATGCCTTATTGGTAGACCCTTGGTTGCTTTCCATTTTTCAGTATTATAAACAATTTCAATATTATAAGCATTCTTATATGCACATTTATTTTTGTGTATGGATAACCAAGTGGTTAAAAGCTCAGGTTTGAAATCAGGTTCCATTATTTACTAGCTGCTGTTGCGAGTGTTAAGTGAGATAATTCATTCTTAGCATTGTGCCTGGAACATAGTAAGTGTTAATAAATTTTAGCTATTATAGAAATTGTAATGTTAGCTATTGCCATTATTGTTATTAATACAGTTGGTGTCATAAAATAATTTCTAGAAATAGAATTGCTAGATGAAAGGGATGTGTTATTGGGACTTTGGGAAAAAATTTATGAAGAAAAAAATTCTCCAACTTACTACTTGCCTCCTCCCTTAGCCCAGAAGCATTGGAAATCCATGGATCATTTACATGGCTTGGACAAACACAATATAAACTTCATCTTAAAAGCCAGGAGCTTCACAGTTTGCAGCTGAAAGCATGCTTTGTCCATACAGGTGTTTATAACCTTGGAACTCCTAGGGTATTTGCCAAGTTATCGGACCAAGTTACAGTGTTTGAAACAAGTCAGCAGAGCTCCATGCCTGCCCTGATCATCATCAATAATGTGTGATAACTTACAAATTTGTACTGAAATTCACAGGAATCAGTTTTATTTTACCGAATGGTTTTTACAGCAGTATTTGAAATACCTAACTTGTTTGGGAGGTTGGTGTTAGATCACTGTAAAATACTTCTGATTTGTCAATTTGTTGATGATGCAAAGCACGTTGGACTGAGAGTACTTAAATTCTTTTTTTGTATTTCTTTAATCCCTGGTAATAATTTACATGCTCATAATACAGAATTTCAGCATATCCATGCACCTTATTAAGCCCCACTTAAAACCAGTGTCTAAGTCTGCTGTTACAACTTATCAATGGTATATGAACATTAGGAGATGATTTTGAGGAAGAAAAGGCCTTGTTGGCAATATTCCTGTTAAGCCATTAGTCTATAAATTCCAGCTTTACTGTGAAGTTCTATAGAGTGTTAAATACAGACTTTGCTGTCTTGCTTCACACAGTTCTCTAAAATCAGTTTTGAACGTTGGTTATAGGGTCTTCATACTTCAGTATCTGGTTGTTCCTATGGCTTATACATAACTTTGTAAAAAGAAGAACTTTTTTTTCTGATGCTTTGATTATAGTTTTGGAAAGAGTTTGACTCCCCCCCCATTCATCTCAGCATACAGTGCACTATTTCACAATATGAGATTTTTGTCATTTAAATTATCATATTCTTTATTATGTAACTTTAACAATTGAGATGATCTGTTTAAAATATAAATCTACTCAAGTTAATTAAAAATAAGCTTTTCAAAAATGTATTATATTTATAGCAAATGTACTGTAAATAGAATAAAGACATGCTATTCACTGTATAGATTTATTAGATGCCTTTTTAAAAAAATTCTGAGAACATATTATTGAAAATGAATGTCAGCCAAGACTTCCCTGGTGGTCCAGTGGCTGGGGCTCCGTGCACCCAGCACAGGGGGCCTGGGTTCGATCCCAGGTCAGAAGCTGAATCTCACGTGCGACAACTAGGAGTTCACCTGCCACAACTAAAGTTCCTGCATGCTGCAACTAGAAGGTCCTGCGTGCCGCAGCTGGGGATCCCACACACTGCAGCTAAGGATCCCGCACGTCACAACTAGGACCCAGTGCAGTCGAATAAATAGATGGGTAGGTGGATATTTAAAAAAAAAAGAATGCCAACCATATTATTATAGCAGGTGCCAGATCAATTTCCTGAGAAAGCGTTATCTTTGTTTCTAAAAGTGAATGACAATCTTTGTTCCTATAGTCCTTGGTGGCCGTGTTATACATGAACAAATGAATTTTGTCTTTAAATGTTTCATGTCTGATACCCAGTTACAATTTTGGATAACCTTTTTATATCCTGGGAGAAAGGAAGATCTATGCTTATTGACCCTACTGTAAATAACCACATTGCAGACTCTTATGCTGGTTATGGCAGACTAGGTAATTTAGCCCTCCTGCTGGAGAAAAGTAAAAAGTCAGAACAAAATAGAAGAAAATGTTTTACTAAAAACGAAGTGTTATCAATATAGTCTGTTATTAGAGGACCAAAATCCAGTAGAAGAAAGTCTAGAGAGATGATATTTGGGCCTACTTTGCCTTGGGAGGTTTGCCCACTTAGGAAGAAGCAGCTGAGAGGCAGAGCGTATGTTTGACTTATTTTGAGACAAGAAGTATAGGTTAGGAGAAATAATTGAAACTGAAGCAAAGAGAAGAAAAGGATGGAAAATAGGCCAACAAAAGGTAAGAAACCTGGATTCAGTAAGAAAGTCGTACGTATTTATTTGGAGTCCTAGAAAGGGGAGAGGATAGGGCAGAAGCAGTATAGAATCTGAGAATTTTCCAAGATGGACAACAAGTTACAGATTCAAGTAGTTCAGTAAATTCCAAACAACATAAATGTAAAGGAACCTATATACAGATGCATCATAGTGGAACTGCTAGAAATCAAAGACAAAGGCAGAAACAGTCTGAGTACAGAAGGCAAAACTTACTTGAGTGGTAGCAGTAATTCAACTGATGGCAGACTTCTCAACAAAAATAATGGAAGCCAGAAGATAGTTTCTTTCAACCCTTTGAAGATACCCTATTAACTGCTAAGCCCAAATTCTAAATGGCAAGGATACCTTTCAGAATGAAAGTGAAACAAAGACATTTTCAGACAAATAAAACCAGAGAGTTTACTTCAGGTGACTGTAGGATAATCTGCCTAAATCTAAATCTTTCCACTCATTCTCCAAGTAAGTATACAAATCAACAAGAGCAAGTGAAACCACACCTAGCTCGTGTGTTTAGCGTAACTAGACGATATTAACTTCAAATTATCTGCACATGGAAAATTTAGCCTTAAATTCCAGCTGGCTATGTCAAGCATCTATGTCAAGCCTTTGTACAGAGTGGATGCAGGTGGGGAAGACCGGAACCCGGAAAGACCCTATGGAAAGGAAATAAGAGGACAGGGCTTAAGGGTGAGCTGAAATCACTCTAAACAAAGAAAGTCATCCTGACTGTAAAAGTACAAGACATCTGGTAGATCAGAGCCCTGGTGACAGGCAAGGCACTTGAGGCCTTGCAGTGGGGTCTTGTAGGAGCAGAAAGGAACGGGGTCCATTTATCACACAGCTAAGGAAATACATCCTAATAGGAATTACCTTATAAGCCGGCTACTTAGAGTGTTGAGTATTTTGAGGTTTGTGCACCCCGAATCAAGTGAAATTGTTCCATTAAAGCTTCATACCCTTAGGCCTGAGTTCCAGAAGACTCCATTAAAATGCAACTGCCTGTAGGTACCCTAATAACTCACCCTCATTGTTCTTTAAAATGTTAAGATTTGTCAGGCAGCCTATAAGAGTGAGGCAAGACTTGGAATGGGACACACAACAGTGTCTAGAAGGGAGGTGAGGGGAGCTGGTGGGAGGAGCAGGAAATGGGGAGAGGGGAAGGAGGAAGGGATAGGTTGCTGAAGGAAAACTTGGCCTGTTTCATAATCTTGCTTAGGGTCAACCCTATTTGGTAGTATTCCATTGTTCCTCAGGATTATCGGGCTGTAGGTTTTCACCTCGGGAGAAAAGTTTGCATGTCATGTGTCTTCTGTCCCTACACCCTGTGTTGTTTTTTTTTCTAATTTATTTTTGGCCGTGTTGGGTCTTCGTTGCTGCGCGCGGGCTTTCTCTAGTTGCAGCGAGCGGGGGCTACTCTTCGTTGCAGTGTGCGGGCTTCTCATTGCGGTGGCTTCTCTTGTTGGGGAGCACGGGCTCTAGAGTGCAGGCTCAGTAGTTGTGGCGCACGGGCTTAGCTGCTCTGCGGCATGTGGGATCTTCCCGGACCAGGGCTCAAACCCGTGTCCCCTGCATAGGCAGCAGCTTCTTAGCCGCTGCGCCACCAGGGAAGTCCCACTCCCTGTGTTTTTGTTTTGATTTTTAAGCTATGATAGATGTCAGCTTTCCTAAAACTTAGGACAGTTTTCAGTTTCTCACCTACTTGAGTATGCTGTACTTGGTGGCAGGAAAGGACGTGTCTGGTAACAGGATGTTTGTGAAAAGGCAAAAATGAGTGTTCTTTTTCACATGTGAACGAATGGTATGTCTTAGTTGAATTAACATTCCACCAGGATGTAGTATATAAAACAACGTGAAATCTTTTGAAGACTATTAATAATCTGTTGCTTAGAAAGTCTGCTCTAAAAATAACTTTTTGCACTAGAGAAGAGGCATTTGGCCGCAAGAGGGAACAATAGGGAATTTTAATGCAAAGCGCAGAGGAAGGGGAGGAGAGTGCTTGGAAGGGAGGCTCTTGTCCTTGAAGGAGAAAGGCTGTGGGCGAGGGGGTAGCTGCGGGAGCCCGAGCCCTGTGCCACTCCAAGGTCTGTTCCAGTCTGCATCCCATCAACCCTCCAGGGGAACTGCACGAAAGTGAGGCAAGATCAATAAACCCCATTTTCCAGGTTCAAAAAGACTGATGATTCAAAGCCTGGGCGCAGAGCAACTCTTGTTGAGAGCAGGGGTTGCTGGTCTGCGCCTGCCACGTCTCACGTGGGCATCTCTTCTGCTGCTCCACGCCTTCCGCCCTGCGTTTCCCTGCGTGTAGGGCAAGGTGGAGAGGAAGGTCACGTTTGGGGGCACGTATTTCTTTCCTGGAAGTTTAGGGCCATGGTTTGCAAAAAATGTTCAGCAAAGAGCAAATTTGAGAGTGAGAGGGAGGTGTAGTCACTGCTAAGGTGACACCGTACACCTCAGATGGGACTGGAACCCACCATCTTCCAACTGAATCCACACAACTTGTCTGAGGACTTAATGAAGCTCAGGTTCTTTATGTCTCAGTGCAGAAGGAATTCAGCAAGCAGCAGAGTGATATGTAAGAAGTAAACTTATTGAGAGATACACATTCCATAGGCAGAATGCGGCCCCTCTCAGAAGGCAAGAGCGACCCCAGAATATGGGGTGGATAGTTTTTATGGGCTGGGTAATTTCATAGGCTAACAAGCGGGAGGATTATTCCAACTATTTTAGGGAGGGGAAGGGGATTTCCAGGAATAGGGCCACTGCGCACTTTTTGGCCTTTTATGGTCAGCCTGGGAACTGCCCTGGCGCCTGTGGGTGTGTCATTTAGCATATGCTAATGTATTACAGTGAGCGCATAATGAGGCTCAAGGTCCAGTGGAGGTTGACTCTTCCACCATCTTGGGCCTAATCAGTTCTAACCGGTTTTTGTCTATCCAGTTTTTCTCAAGGGCTGTGTATTGTACCCTGCCCCCTTCCCTCTTGTCTCAGAAACATGTTCACAACACACAGGAGGGCCAGTTATTAATGTTCAGGACTTCTGTGAACCGACTGTTAGACACTACTGAAAAATCAAGTTAAGTAATACTACCTAATGGGGAGCCCCTGCACATCTCCTCCCAACTCTGCATTCAATCCCATCTCTTCCCAACTCCATGTTATCTGGCTCTGGGAGCTTGAAATTGGCCAAAGTGGGAACTTTGGCTTCTGGAAAATCAAATGCTGAACATCTGGGCTTGCTGTATTGATTTTTTGCTGTTTATTCTCAAACTAAGAAAGTCATGCAGAAAATGTTAATGCAGGTTAAACTTTAAAGCGTTGCCTGCCTGTAGCAGGCAACACATTATAAATAGCACAAATAATTGAGAAGATAATTCCTCTGGTGTCCAAAAACTGTTACCCAGGTCAGCAAAGTTGCTCATGTCATTGGTGAACAGGAGCAGATGTGCTGTCTCACTTTCCTCTTTTCCTCCTTAGCATAAACAAAAATATCAGCCAGCATCATACTGGAATTATTCTCATTTGTGAATCGGAACCCAGGTTGGTTATCCAAGAGCTCGGCAAAACTCAACAAAAGTCCTTTGTGAGAATCAATAGGCTGTATGGAATTTGCAGTAAAGAGTATTGCATATATATATTTTTTTTCTTTTTTCTTTTTTTTTGCGGTACGCGGGCCTCTCACTGTTGTGGCCTCTCCTGTTGTGGAGCACAGGCTCCGGACGTGCAGGCTCAGCGGCCATGGCTCACGGGCCCAGCTGCTCCACGGCATGTGGGATCTTCCCGGACCGGGGCACGAACTCGTGTCCCCTGTATCGGCAGGCGGACTCTCAACCACTGCGCCACCAGGGAAGCCTGAGTATTGCATATTTTATTTTTGTTTGTAAATTATGTGCTACAAAGACTATATCAGTTAAAAAGAAGTTTTTTTCCTGGAGAGGATTTGATAAACATTTATCAGCACACCTCAGGGTATGAGCATAGACCATGAAAAAGTTAGTGTCCTGACATCCACGTTGCTCTTAGCCAAGACGTAAGGTGTCTTGCTGAATCTTCCAGCCATTAGGACCCCATAAAGCAGTGGTTCTCGAAATGTATGGGCATGATCATTGGGGTAGCTACCAGAAATGCAATTCCAGAGGCTACCTCCCCAGCAATTTGGTCTGCCTGCCTCGACCAGTTTTTGTTGGTCTGGTTTGAGTGTGGAATCTTATTTTTGTTGTTGGGTTTTGTTTCGTTTGTTGTTTTTAGATCGTGGGGTTTTTAACAAGCCCTGACTCTGAAGAGAAGACCTGGACACCACACTTTGGGAAACGTTGCCCTGGGGAGCCTTAGAAGCACTGTGTCTAGCAGCAGACTTTTGTAAAGTTTGTTTGTTTCTATCAAGTTTTCAGGCACATCATGGAAACGTTACTAGTCTTTAAAAGTTCTGGGTGGCTGGGCCAGTGTTTTGAATATGCCCCTAAGACATGGCAAATTGCTCAAAGATTAATTTTCTGCTTAAGGACGGTTGAAATAAAAATTGGGTTTACAATAACTCATTTGCTCAATTAGTTAAACACACTAAAGGCTGGGATTGACACTCAATCCCAGCTTGCCTGTCAGTTTTATTTCTTGGCCATTGATCATAACTGCTACCACTTAACTAGCTTTTGGTATTGTCCATTTTGCCATTCACGATGGTTAGGCTCTTTTGGACAGATATTTGTAGTCTTTACTAGGTACAGGTAGATGAGAGCTGTAGATAGGATAATTGCTGAAGTTTTCACCCAAAATGAGGCATTCTGAGAGTGAAAGGGGGCACTTTAACAATTACGGTGTGTTCCAGACACGCTGGAGTGTGAGTTCATACTGGCCTCAGCTCTCTTAGGCTCTCTGCTGGCTGGTATGTTACAGTGAATTCTGCTACACTTACAAATACTGCATATTCACGAAAGTCGTATGGCTTATCCTTAGATATTTGGGGGAGTCCTAGTTCCCTGTTTTTTGGGCAGAAATGTTCACTCAATTCAGATGTGATGATGAGTGGCAAGATTCAGCTAACCTTCAGATTAGAATCCGGTGGCAGAATCCTCTGGTTACCTAATGCCTGGAACCAGGACTGAGTTTAAGCCCTGGGCTAAGAATGCCACTGCAATGAGTGTAGGCTACTCGCCTAACTAGATTCCTAAACCCTTTTCATTCAAGTGTGAAGGAGCTTGTACAATATTTTTAGCCAGTACACGTATCGTATCTTGAACACCACTTATATGTCCTTTATGTTGATTTGCAAACTTGTTAGTGCTAATATTTGCTGAGATAGCTCATATTTGAAAGGCTTTTGGTAGCCACTTCTGGATTATGGACTGACCAGAGTTTTTCAAAGGCTATATAACCACTCCTGGGTTAGGTACTTGAAATGTTTTTTAACTACTCCTAGGTGGTTAAAACTAACTTACCTTACGTATATATCACACTGTTTTTGGTGAAATATTTTAAAGTAAATTATACTCAGTATAACATTTGATTCCTAAGGTACAAGGTTTCAAGACAGAATTTCCTCTTATATCAAGAAGTGTAGTAATAATGACTTGAATTTTAAATTTAAGCACAATATTATAAAATAGTATTTCCCTTTCACTGAATAGGATGTTAATAGGTATTAGGTGAAAAAGGAGCTCCCTGACTAAACAAATTAGGGAAATGTGGAATTAAATGAAATTAAAGAGGTTTCTTTATTGCTCATGTGCATTCATGGGGGGTTTCCCAAACATATTGTTAGGGACCAGCCAGTTCTTCCCAGACAAAGCATTTTTCATAACTAGTGACATGCTTTCATAACTGGTGACATGCTTTCATAACTGGTGACATGCTTGGTAAACTTTTTCTGCAAAGTGGTAGATAGTAGTTTAGGCCTTACAGGTCATACAGTCTCTGTTGAAGCTACTTAACTATTCCAGCTGTAGCGCAAAAGCCGCCAAATATGTGGGTGTGGCTATTTTTGTAAATACCTTTTTCTGTAAATAAAGTTATATTAGCTTTAGCACTGAATGACATTGTCAGCATATCTTGGAAACCTGGATAAGACTAGACAATAGAGGAGAAAGGAGAGGACCGATTGTAGGGAGAAGGGATGCCTCATTCCTTTCTAAGGCAGGTTTCTTGTTAAAACCTAGCAAGTGATTCTTGAAACCAACTGTATCCACTAGAGGGCACCAGAAGTGCAGTTTTGCATCAGTGCCATCCTATTTACATGTAAAATATTGCAATTAGCATTTTATGAGGTAACAGTGGGGTTGGGTTTCACATTAGACGTTTTTTTCTTCTGCTACAGAGAATTAGAATCAGGCAAGTTAATGGTAATCTACCAACCTAAAGTTACGATATTAATTCAGGAAATACCTCATAATTAAAACTGTTGCTGCTGCGCTTCCCTGGTGGCACAGTGGTTAAGAATCTGCCTGCCAGATGTAGAGAATGGACTTAAGGACACGGGGAGGGGGAAGGGTAAGTGGGACGAAGTGAGAGAATGGCATGGACATATATACACTACCAAATGTAAAATAGCTAGTGGGAAGCAGCTGCATGGCACAGGGAGATAGCTTGGTGCTGTGTGACCACCTAGAGGGATGGGATAGAGAGGGTGGGAGGGAGACGCAAGAGGGAGGAGATATGGGGATATATGTATATGTATAGCTGATTCACTTTGTTATACAGCAGAAACTAACACATCATTGTAAAACAATTATACTCCAATAAAGATGTCAAAGAAAAAAAAAAAAAGAATCCGCCTGCCAATGCAGGAAACAGGTTCGAGACCTGGTCCAGGAAGATCCCACATGCCGTGGAGTAACTAAGCCTGCGTGCCACAACTACTGAAGCCCGTGCGCCTAGAGCCCATGCTCTGCAACAAGCCACAGGGCTTCCTTGGTGGCGCAGTGGTTAAGAATCCGCCTGCTAATGCAGGGGACACGGGTTCGAGCCCTGGTCTGGGAAGATCCCACATGCCATGGGGCAACTAAGCCCGTGCACCACAACTACTGAAGCCTGCGTGCCTAGAGCCCGTGCTCCGCAACAAGAGAAGCCATCGTAATGAGAAGCCCGTGCACCGCAACAGAGAGTAGCCCCCGTTCTCCGCAACTGGAGAAAGCCGGTGCCCAGCAACGAAGACCCAACACAACCAAAAATAAATAAAATAAATAAATTTATTGGAAAAAAAAAAAGCCACAGCAATAAGCCCGCGCACCACAACAAAGAGTAGCCCCCGCTCGCCACAACTAGAGAAAAGCCCACATGCAGCAACGAAGACCCAATGCAGCCAAAAATACATTTGATTAGTTAATTAATTAATTAAAAAAAAAACTTGCTGACTTTTCAGTAGTCTTTACTTCATTCAGAGAATCAAGATAGATGGATTTTCCTGAAACTTAATCTTTTCAGACATTGTAAAGTTTTATTGATCAGAAAGTCATTTAATTTGTCATAGTGCAATCTAAAATGGAGGCTAAAATGGAACATTGTTAAATCAATGAAAATTCTGATAAAATATGTGGGTAAGAATTCTTCCATCCCTGCTTGGTGGCTATGGGCACACCTCTTAACCTTTTTCTTTCCTTATATCACAGGATTCTTGTACGGTATATGGTGAGATAATGGGTTTTAAAGTTCCTAGAACGTGGTTGGTGTCCAGTGCATGCTGGCTAAATCATGTGTTGGTGAGCTACCAGTGTACCTGGAGAATTCCTCCCAGCAGGATATGACGTTATAGGGCAAGATGACTCAAACCAGAAGAATGCCCACGCATTGTGGAAAACAGGAAAACTTAACAGCTTAATTCAGTCATTTGGGCAGTTTTTTAAAGTATCACACAGTTACCCAAAAGTCACAATCTGGGGCTGTTAAGAAGAAGTTGGCTTGCATGATCTTTCAAATTTTGTAACAGAAGTTACAATATTATAAACTGAAACATTGATTTCAAAATCAATACCAAGATAGAGATGTCAAGTGTAATACTTAAGTATTTTAGATATTTAAAGGGAGGTTGTAATATTTTCTGAGCAAAAATGTAAGGGGCTATGATTCGGGGCATATGAATTTACTTGTGGATAATGGACCATAATCTCTGCAGACAAGACTGCCTTGGAAGATCTAATACCAATGGCTCCTAAGCCTACATGGATCTGAATCCACAGCTTTGCTCCTTACCAAATGCGAGACCTTGGGAAAGTAAAGGTAACTTAACTACCTTAGTTTTCTCATCTGTATAGTGTGACAACAATAGTTCCCATATGACTAGGTCATTGTGGTGATCAGATGACTAAATTCCATGAATTTCTTAGTTCAGTGACTGACTGGTAGTGAACACTCAATAATCTGTTATTTTTAAACATGATTTACTTAAATCCCATTTAAGAATGCTCTTTGTAAGCTCCTCTAATAGATGCCGTTTCAAATGGCTGTATGAACCGTAAACCCATAATTCTATCTATAGCAGCCACCACACTATTTTAAGTTTCCAATTTTGTTCAAGATTATAGGCTTTATTTTGATTGCAGGCTTAGGCCTCATGCACATCAACTATGAGATTTGCTCCCTTCATATCATCCCTTAATACTTAGAACGGTGCGGGACACATGCTAGAAATTCTTGTTGAGTTGAATATAAGAATTGATTAAATTACCTTTTGTTTATTACAAGTGCAATGAATCTTGTGATTCGCAGTGCCAACAGGCAACAGCTCTTCAATAACTTTAATATAACATGTGTAATGCTTTATAAATGAGAAATATTCATAATCCTGGCATTTAGTTTGATAAAAATGAGCTTTTAAAACAATTTACATACTTGCATTCATATGAATTCATTTTCCTGTTAAAAGAATGGAAGAAAATAGCAAGAATAACTGAGTCTTTTATTCATGACAAAAAGTTTAAGGGTTTTAGGGAAGTGGAAACACTGGGTTTGCTTCTGTATTGTGCCTTTTTGCTAACATTTTCACTAAAAGTGATTTCAAGTATAGAAGTTCTAATGGGTCATTCGTTCAACAGTTATTAATAGGGTTTTGCCTTGGCACTGTTCTACGTGCTAGCAAGACGATCCTGGCCATTGGCTGCAGTAATAGCTAATGTTAATTTAAAGATACGAATTTGAGGTGGGAGAGAATTCCCAGGAGTCCAGTGGTTAGGGAGCCACGCTTTCACAGCAGGGAGCACGGGTTCAAACCCTGGTCGGGGAACTAAGATCCTGCATGCTGCCGGACGGGACCAAAAAAAAAAAAAAAAAGTATTAATTTTTAACTTAAGTGTGGCACCCTTCAGACAACAACTCTATGAATAGTACATTTGTGAAGAATCAGAATTTCATATTTGAAAGTTACAGGAAAGTGTTTTGCTATGTGAATTTACTAGACCAAGCAATGAAATCTTTTGATTGCATTTTTTAAGCTACTACCTTAAAATTTTTTGTTCACTTTATTTACATACTGTAAATTCATTCCTTTCGGTATACACTTCTGAGTTTTGACAAACACATGTAATCATGTGACTACCATCATGATTCAGAGACAGAAGAGTTCATCACCCCTAAAATTCCCTTGTGCCACCCCTTTACTTTAGTTTCCTAGGGCTGCTGTAATAAAGAACCACAAATTGGCTGAATCACACAATAGGAATTAATTTTCATATTGTTTTGGAGGCCAGAAGTCCAAGATCAAGGTTTTGGCAGAGTTTGTTCCTTCTGAGAGCTGTGAGAATCTGTTCCGTGCCTCTCCCCTCCCTTCGGATAGTTTGCTGGCAATCTTTGGTATCCTTTGCTGTGTAGAATCATCCTGTCTCTGTCTCCATCTTCGTATGGGTTCTCTCTGTGTGCATGTCCATGTCCCAATTTCTCGTTTTTGTAAGGACACCAGTCATTTCAAACGAAGGGCCCACCCTACTCCAGTACGACTTCATCTTAGCTAATTACATCTGCAGTGACCCCATTTCCAAATCAGGTCACCTTTTGAGGTACTGGGGAGTTACAACTTCATATGAACTGGGCGGGGGGGGGGACACAATTCAACTCATAACAGTAGCCAACCACTACCCCGACCATCATCCCTGGCAGCCACTGACCTGTTTTCAGGTCCATAATTGTTCCTTTTTCAGAAAGTCATATAAGTAGCATTATACAGCATAGACTCTTGTCTCTGGCTTCTTTCACTTAGTATACTGCATTTGAGATTCATACACATTGTTGAATTAATACCAGTTTTTGGAGGTCACAGATAAGCTTGCTATTAACGTCACATTTGTGGTTTTACGTGAACGTAGTTTTGATTTTTTTTTTTTAGTGAATTCCTAGGAGTGGGAGTACTGTGTCACATACTGTGCAGGTAGTGTATGTTTAACTTGATAAGAAACTCCCAAATTGTTTTCTAAAGTGGCTCTACCAGTTGGCATTCTCACCAGCAATGAATGAGGGTTCTTGTTGCTCTGCATTCTTGCCAGCAATTAATATTGTCAGTTTATTTATTTATTTTTAAATTTTAGCCATTCTAATAGGTATGTGCCCCCTGCAGTGGAAGCGCAGAGTCTTAACCACTGGACTGCCAGGGTTAGTGGTTTTAATTAGCATTTCTTCGTGGTTTTAATTAACATTTCTCTAATAGTCATCACTTAAAAATTTTTTTGTTAATATGATGGGTACCTACTGTTTGTACTGTAATAGTTATGCTGTATAAATCCTGTCATCTTTTGATATTTGAGGACTCTCTTTGTATGTTTTTGCTTATAAAGAAGATCATTGTTTTCATTAGAGGTTTAAACCTTGTTGTAATATATCAAGGAGCATGTGACTTAATTCTGCCATCATGCCTTTACTCTTAGCCTCAGTTTGATGCTGCTTTCTTATTTCTTGGTTTCTTGCATTGAAATATAGTATTTTACCTTAAAACAAGTAAAAAAACCCAACAATTTTATTTTGTCAAGAAAAAAATATGGTTTCCCGAAGCATCACGAGTGTTACTACCTATTAAAAAAAACTAGGTTACAATATGCTTTCTAAAATTTGAATGGTTTATGACTTCTAAGCCCACAGGAGTTGGTTGTTGCTACTATTTAAATACAGATTTTGAAAACTGCGTGATGTTTAGATTATATTTATGGAAGGTTACAGAAGAACCAAGTCATGGTGGTTGCCTCTAGACTGGAAAGTTGATAATAGTGGGACAGGAGTGGGAGGGAAACTTGCTTTCCACTCCATATTCTTTGTCGCCATTTATATTTCAAACTAGGCAAATATCTTTATTTTAAAAACTGAAATAACTAAAAACAAATAACTTGAAAGCTAATTTCCAACTTTTAATTAAGCAGCTGTGAGTAGGGAAACATGAATTTACATATTTAACACCAAAAAAGTTAACTTTTTAGGTTTCCTCAGGAATTTGTCATTGGTATGAGTGTAATGATAGAATTTAGAATTATCTCCTGAAGGAATGCGTAGTATCAATATTTACCAGTTGTTGCTGTTAATTCCTGTAGTTTTCACATTAACTAGATTCATAATAATCTAGTTTTTTTGCCTCTGACTGATGTTTTTGGATCAATTCCCCTTGTTGACGAGGGAGTGGCATGTTCTCACAGAGATTCTCAAGAAGTACTTTACATCACTCCTGGGCAAAACATGTCCCATTTCCTCACACAATGCTCAGTTGTTTCACTCTCTGAATTACCAATAACCCAAACTCTATGTGTAACAGAAGCTCGAAGGGTTGTGGCATTGGAGGGTTGTTATCTTGAAGCCAGCCCTATAGCAAGTGAAAACTGAAAACCAGACATCTAGGTAGAAGTCCTTTGACAACCCTTATCCTTGGGCATCATTTCCCACTGACCTACTTTCACACAGTTTCCATCTCATCATCTGGCTCCCAAACCTGTCTCCCTTTTGCACTGTCTCCTGAAATGCAGTCTTCCTGTCTTGTGTAGCTGTTACCTGGAAAGAGCAGGACTTCATAGGATGCAGCAGAAAACAATTCTATTCTTTTCCCTCCCTCCCCCTGCCCCCAACACATGCACCCAAACCCACCCAGACACATTGAATGAAATTTTGGTAACTCTTTCAGTCAATGTGCTCCTGTCACTTTAAATCTTAAGAACAGCCTCGATTTCAATAATTAAATTTTCTAAGCACTTTAACAACCAGCATTCTGAATGTCATAATGTTAAAGCTCTAGCTTTCTGCTGGGAAGCCTTAAATTAGGGAGGAGGGTGGCCAAATCTCCCTTCTTCTATCGTGGGCACTGCCTCTTCTGTCTCAGTATACCTGGCTGCCTCGGAACCTCCCAGAATTTGTCCTCCCTCCCTGGTGCTGTGGGAATCTGGCATTGACGTCCTGTGGGCACTCTGGTCTTGGTAGCTGTTTAAAACTCATTCTCAACGTCTTGTCTTTGTGATCTTGTATCTCTCTGCCTTGTGCTTTTGTTACAGAGGGGTTTGGTTCATTGTGTTTGTTTTTTTATCTGATGGGTGTATCAGTATCTTTGGTTGCATATTCTGTCTGCTCTGTGTCAACATTATTCTGATAATTTTTCTTGTCGTTCCCTTTTCCTTGTAGTATTTTTTATATATTTTCTAGTCCAATTTCTAAACCTATCTTTAAAAGAAATGAGTTCCCCGACTTATTGTTCCCATTTGCAAGAGGCCCATGGAGAGAGGGTTGTGTATGTTTGCTATTGTTGTGTCCCAGTAGTTTCCTTATGATTGAGGGTTTTATATATATATATATATAGAGAGAGAGAGAGAGAGAGATAATTTTATTATATATATATTTCTATAGATAGAGACAGATAGATAATTTTAGCCTTTGCTATTTTTAGCCAACTAGGATTAATAGCTGCAGAAGTTGTTGCAGTGTTGCACTCTGCCTCACTGCAAGATTTTTCTTAGAAAAATGGCTGGTCAGTGTAATTTCTAGTTCAGCCCTGCCTTCTCTGCTTTTCTTCAGATTCCAACTCAGACAGGAGAGACTGTCATCTTGACTTTTATGTTAGAACACCCTTCTGGTTTTCCTCAGACAAATCTGATGCTCCGTTTGTGTGTCCTTTTTAAGCTCGTTTTCCTTTCTTCAACCACTTCCACAGGCCTAATTATTTTCTTAAAGAGTGAGCTGGTTTGGGCACAGAGTGAGGTTTCCATTAAAAGGGGGGGGCTTGATTGTACTCCTATTTTTTATGTCCACACTTCCCTGGGATTTGGGGTTAATAAGCATAGAGAATCATAGGGAAAGTGACCTTTCTCCTGAATTTTCAGGGTGCGTAATTAAGCATTTAAAAATCAACAGTGCTCAAGGACTAGATGAATTAATAAGAAACACAACAGAGAAATTGCTGTATAATAGAAAAACACTCCAGAGAAATGAGATAAAATGAATTTAAAAAATATTCTTATATAATAAATGCTATTCTTTAGAAAGTTATTGTTTTGTTATGAAAAACAGAATTGTAGACTCAAGGAAAGTTAATTAAAATCTAGGAAATGTCTGTTAGTCTAAAATGAATTGCAGTTTGGGGAGATTCAAAACTCCTTGTTAAGGATCCTAGATCACCCATGACATGCATGCCACGTGTCCCTATAATTGATGAATCTTGTCATTTAATTGAGGTACAACTATTCACTTAGCCAAAGCTAACTGAATTTTTAAATAAATAAACAGACTCAAGCCACCAGCAGACAAAATATTTATGGAAGTTATCAACTTAATTTTTAAAAAGGATCTAAAAATGCAAAATAAAATGTATTTGATTTTACAACCCCCCCCCAAAAAAAAACTCCTTGTTAAGTTTAATATTTAAAAAATTGGGACCATCTGCCTAGCAGTTAAATTTTTTATGATGCATATTTCATGTTGAATCAGTCAGAAAGTGGATAACTGCAATTCAAGTATGATTTAAAAATAAATGATTATTGCTAATGTAATAACCTAATACAATTAATGTAATGTAGTAATTCCTATATTCCTGTATACAGGAACTTGGAAGGGGCTACTTTATATAAACATTCATCTGCCTATTATAATTCTTTTAAAATGTAAATTTAGGTCTACCATATAGGAATTTGGAATTGGATACTTTTCACAAACACACATTTGTCAGTTATAATTAATTTAAAATGTAAGCTTAGATCCACCATTTTGAACATGATGATCAATCACAAATTTCTATCTCTATTAGCCAAAATTTCTCTCTGAGCCGTAGCCCTGGACATTTGACCTCAGCATGTTCTGAGCTCCCCAACCCTCCCAAACCCTGATGCGCCTACCAACTTCCTTGTCTTGGATGTGGCACCACCATCAGCCACATCAAAGCCAGGACACGTAGACTTGTCCCTAAGTTTTTCCTCGCCCCCATTCTCCACATCCAATGAACCGCCATGTCCTCTTGATACTATCTCCTACCAGGTGCATTTGTCTTCCTTTCTCCTTTTCCCTTGCTACCCCCAGACTCCAGGCTGCTGTGATGGCTAGTCTGGTTTATTACAAAAGTGACCTAATGTGTCTAACCCTTGTGCTACCCCACCTCCAATCCAGTTTCCACATTGCAGCCAGAGTCTCTTTCTAAAGTGCAAAAGTGATCAAGTTATTTCCCTGTTTGACCCCCTTCATTTTCCAAAAAGAAAATCTAAACTCCCAGCAAGCTCTTCATTGTGAGTTTTATTTTAGCTGCATCTCCCACCCGCCTCAACCTTGCACTCTGTGCTCAGCTTTCAAAAGGACTTTGAGCTTCTCTAATGCATTGTGCTTTCTCTCACTTCCAGGTCTTTATATAAACTCCTCCCTCTACCTGGAATGTACCCTCCCACTCATGCCTTCAGGACAAGCCTAGATGTCCTTCAGGATTCCAGTTAGATCTCTTCCCCAAAGGTCCCCTAAATCCCAGAAGTAGTTCCCATAGCTCCCAGTGGGCTGCCTACCGCATTGTGTTATACAAGCTATGGCGGTGCTGGTCATCTCCCCTCATTTCACATAGTAGAGCCCCACATCTTTAGCTGGCACATGGCTGGTCAGAATAAGGAACTCTCTGGCAGAGTTGATGTAGCTACGTTTCTAAACTCCAGCCTCTGGTATGTAATTGGAAGTATTATGTGGGACTTCTGGGGAGTGTCCCAAAAGGGAGGGGGTATAACTTCCTTCTCTCTTTTCATCCTTGCTAAAGGCCAGGAAACACAGGCTGGGATGACTGAAGCTAGAACAGCCATCCTCAGCCACAAGGTGGAAGCCATGTGTTGAGAATGGAGAAACCAATTAGTAGAAGCCCGTGGTCCTAGTGATTGTGGAGTCTACGTAGTAGCCTATCTACCTGAACTTTGGTGAAAAACAAATGAACCCTTAATTTTATTTAAGCCATTGCTCTTTTTACTGAACATAACCCTAAATAAAGCATAATAAAACTGTGTAGCCATTGTCAGTAAGATGTGTTGTTACCTTTAACAGTTAAGATCCTCGAGGGCACGCATCATGTTCACCATTGCACCTCTGCATCTTAGCATAGTGCTGGCCGGCAACTGTATCCTCAGAACTATTTGTCCAATGAGTGGATCACTCTGATAGATTTATGGAGGCAGGCTGGTTTGGTGTGCCATATTTTATTTTTTTAATTTTTATTTCTTTATATATTTTTGCTTTTTTTTTTTTTTTGGCTGCTTTGGGTCTTCATTGCTGCGCACAGGCTTTCTCTAGTTGCGGTGAGTGGGGGCTACTCTTCATTGCGGTGCGTGGGCTTCTCATTGGGTGGCTTCTCTTGTTGTAGAGCACAGGCTCTAGGTGCGCAGGCTTCAGTAGTTGCGGCACGCAGGCTCGGTAGTTGTGGCACACAGACCTTAGAGCGCATGGGCTCAGTAGTTGTGGCTCACGGGCTTAGTTGCTCTGCGGTATGTGGGATCTTCCTGCACCAGGGCTCGAACCTGTGTCCTCTGCATTGGCAGGCGGATTCTTAACCACTGCGCCACCAGGGAAGTCCCCCATATTTTATTATTTAAACCCAACTTTTAATACAGCAGTTAATTTGGTTGAGGTTAGCATTGCTATTGTTAACCAGTTATTCCCCCTAATTCTCCATTTCCCAGACTCATCCTTTTAAAGTCTAGTCTTTGACCAGATTCCCCTCACCATTCCCAAGGAAGTTTACCCTACTGTAAGTCTGATTTTGGAGAGACAGCAGTGAGTGCTAGCTTGCAGTGAGCAGCAGCTTGAAGCAAGATCTTAGTTCCCTGACTGGGGAATCAAACCTTGGTCTTGGTGGTGAGAGTGCTAAGTCCTAAACACTAGACCACGCGGGTCAGTGGCTAGAGTCTGGGTCCCAGTTCTCATATGCCTTGAAAAAAAATGGACAAGGACACAGAAGGTAGAAAGGAAAGTAAGGCGTTGTTTTAGAAAAACAGAGTACATGCAGACAGACGCACGGGGGAGCTCGGAGAGAAAGTCGTGCCTTTGGGAAGTTTAAATCATTTATAAGGGGCCAGTCTTCCAGGTCTTTGTTTTCCTCTGGCCAATCGTCTTGCTTTGTTCTTTGACTCAGGACCCTCTCTTATGTGTGCATGCATCCTTTAGCCAAGATGGATTTCAGTGCAAGGACCTTTGGGAAGTTAGCAAAACTTATTATGGTCTGGCGTCCCCTCCCTTTTTGATCCCCGAGGAGCCTTTCTACTCATGTGCAGTCGAGGTCTCTCTGACCCCAAGGATGAAAAATATGTGACCTCTTGATTTTTTATGCAGGCAGTGGTTAGCCCCCCTCTGTCTCTGCCATTACTGTTTTCTTAAAGTGTCCACAGGAGACAAAGTCCAGCTGTTTACCCTGTTCCTGTTGTTATTTCTATCTTGAAGTATAAACAGGAGGCTGGCTGTAAATGTCTAACCTGGAGCCCATCTACCTCCTGCCTCAAGTTCATCCTGGTTATGCTTGTCTGGACAGCTGCTGCTCTGGCTTCTGGGCCACCTCTGGCCATTGGGAAGGTAACAGGCTTCCCTTCAGCTGCAGCTTCTCCCAGGCTGCTTTGCCCCAAGTGTGGCCAACCTGGGCCCTTGATTAAGTCCTCAAAGGACAGCTGTTACTAAGCTGTAGCATTGAAACAAGAATTCACTGAAGGCTTACTGTTAACAAGAACACAAACTAGGGTCTGTTTTCAAATGGAGTGAAATTGCCAAATGGCCAAGTTTCCTAATTTAAACAGAAATTTAAAGTCCAGTCTTCATCAATCCATTTTTCTCAAAGGGCTTTCACTGACTGATTTGTGGGACAACATAAGTTCAAAAGGCTGTTTATAGAATATTTATGCCAACAAAAAATTAATCAATAGTTGATCTAAGAAAGAAATGGAAAATTTTATTCGAGCCAACCTGAGGATTACAACCCAAGAGATAGTCTTTCAGAAAGTTCTGAGGGCTGCTCTGCCCATTAGAGATCAAAACATAGTTTTTGAAACAAAGGATTATACATCAAATAGCGCACTCACAGTTTACATAATCCAGATCTGCATGTACAAAGCAAGTAGTAGGTCATCGTGATCCCTTACGAGATTAAGAAGTAAGGTTATCTCCTAGGAGGGCTGGTTAATGCCGACGCACAATACACACTAGACGGGAGGAAGGAGGCCTAAACGGGCAGAGAAAACTTTTATGTTTAAATTTTTCTTGTCTTGCCGTAAAATATGAATTTTATTTCATCATTTGTAAGATACCTTTTATAATGGGCTATAAGCCAACCTGCTTGAACCTGACTGCAGAGAGGGTCATTAACTAGGGTTATCCTGGACACTAAGCTTACAAGGCTGTTCACTACACATCCTGGAAAGGGTAGTCCGAAACCAATGGCCACGCGATGCTTCGGCTCACGAGACAAGTAGAAATGCAGGAGCCCCGTGGAGAGCTGTCTCCCAACAGAAAGCAGCATTTTGTCTCTTGAGGCTACTTGAACATTTGAGAAGTTTCCTGAGTAATGTTAAGACTAGCAAAACACTTTTACCCCTCAGCATGTAATCTTAAAGGAACAAGGAACAGGTTCTATCAAGAAATTGTTGGGATTGCTAGCCAAGAACCGAGGAACATGGATAGCCTTAGAAACGATATCTATACCCTCTGCTGTTCCATCATAAACAAAAATCTGTGCTAGACATTTATTTCTTGGTATCTTGCCTTAATAATCTGATCATAATCAGGAATTCTTTGCAGATGAAGACCGTTGTTCTACAGTCTGTCCTCAAATGACTGATAAAGCAATTCCAGGGTTCCTGATATTCACACAAATTTTTCTATTTGGGGAGGCTGGCACCTGGTCCACAGCTTCTTATTTCCTTTTTCTTATTCACCCGTTTGGCTTTGCATGCATTCAAATGTTCTATATTTAGCATAACTCTTCCCCAATTCGAGATGGGGTGATATCATAGAGGATTGTTAACTCTTGCCAAGTAATGTAGCTTTACCTTTTCCTTATTTATGACAGAAATATCACAACTCTCATATTTTGTAGTATTTTTAATTCTTTCATTTTTTATGTGATGGAATAATATGATAGGAAAAATATAATTTTAAAGAGAAAGAAAGAGACAAGCTGACTCTAATTGAGCAAATTAAGCTCTGAACTTTATGTCAACTTTTAAGTGATTGTGGCTTTGGGAATCAAAATTCTATGTGCTCCAATTTGTGAATTAGAAAGTGTGTGTGTGTGATATACATTTTCTTGTTTGTAATATTAAAATACATACATGTGTATATTAATTCAGAGACTGTTTCATAGAAATAGTTATTCTGAAAATTAGAATTGTTTGCAATAATCAAAGCAATGTCCCTATTTGGTTGGAACTGATGAGGTTTTATACAAAGGAAGTTCTCTAATTTGTTGATTTAAATTAAGCTCAAATTTTCACCCGTTAAATGTTCTTAAAGCACAGGATCTTATACTGTTGCCATTTTGAACGTTAAGATACATGCCCAGGTGTTGCAGGAGGGTGTCTGTCGCTGGCAGAGACCAGCTGCCACTCCCAAGAGCATTCACAGGTGGTATTCGCCTCAGCCAGTTCACGGCTTTTTTTTAACATCTTTATTGGAGTATAATTGCTTTACAATGGTGTGTTAGTTTCTGCTTTATAACAAAGTGAATCAGTTATACATATACATATGTTCCCATATCTCTTCCCTCTTGCGTCTCCCTCCCTCCCACCCTCCCTATCCCACCCCTCCAGGCGGTCACAAAGCACCGAGATGATCTCCCTGTGCTATGGGGCTGCTTCCCACTAGCTATCTACCTTACGTTTGGTAGTGTATATATGTCCATGCTTCTCTCTCGCTTTGTCACAGCTCACCCTTCCCCCTCCCCATATCCTCAAGTCCATTCTCCAGTAGGTCTGTGTCTTTATTCCTGTCTTACCCCTAGGTTCTTCATGACATTTTGTTTTTCTTAAATTCCATATATATGTGTTAGCATACGGTATTTGTCTTTCTCTTTCTGACTTACTTCACTGTATGACAGACTCTAGGTCTATCCACCTCATTGCAAATAGCTCAATTTCGTTTCTTTTTATGGCTGAGTAATATTCCATTGTATATATGTGCCACATCTTCTTTATCCATTCATCTGATGATGGGCACTTAGGTTGTTTCCATCTCCGGGCTATTGTAAATAGAGCTGCAGTGAACATTTTGGTACATGACTCTTTTTGAGTTATGGTTTTCTCAGGGTATATGCCCAGTAGTGGGATTGCTGGGTCATATGGTAGTTCTATTTGTAGTTTTTTAAGGAACCTCCATACTGTTCTCCACAGTGGCTGTACCAATTCACATTCCCACCAGCAGTGCAAGAGTGTTCCCTTTTCTCCACACCCTCTGAAGGGATGTTCCAAAGCCTTCAACTCTCAGAAATCTGGCTTTGACAAAAACCGAGAAAAAGATTCAATACTTGTATAGACTGAGGTAGGCACACAAGCCCTGCCCTGACACATGCATAATAACTGAGGGGAGTGTATCGTATCGTGTACACCCATTTATTAACTTACAAAAACAACAGCACCAACAAATTGATCAGAATGCTTACGTTGTCAGATCTGCCCTTGGGCTTCTTGCGGACAAGCTACTAAGGAGCCAAGTTATCATCCAAATGTGGTTTGGAGAGTGTAGGGTCAGAGCAAGGGGAGTTTTTTGATTGGAATCTTTAATTTCACTGACCTATATCAATCTCCATGAAGAAGATTTCGGATAGGAGATTTGGGAGTAAACTGTAGATAAATAATGTGTCTGAAAAGTCTACAGATATCTAATCCTTCAGTCTAGATTACTCTGAAGCAAGGGACTGGAAAGTGATTATAATTTAGTAAGGGGAAAACCAAGTTATATGATGCCTTCTTTGGAGAAAGCCTGCAGAAACACAAGTGGCTTGGTCAATTTGAAACCTATAAAACTTGTTCCCAAAGAACCAGCCATTGGCAGCACCCACCCAAACAGGTTTAGGAGAGAGGGCACCCCATCCAGACCTGTGCCCTTGTATCCTGCCTCAATCCCACCAGGCATTGACCTTGACATGAAGTACAGTTTCCTCATTAGAAAGTGAAAAACGTCCTCACACCAAGTGCTATGTATGGTCTGAATGTTTGCACCCCTGTACAATTCACATGGTGAATCCTAATGCCCAGCGTGATGGTGTTAGGAGGTAATTAGGTCATGAGGGTGGAGCCTTCACGAATGAAATTAGTGATCTTATAAAAGAGACCCCACTGAGCTCCCGAGAACCGCCTGGCGTGTAAAATCTTGGATTCTATTCATAGGAAGATACCTCTATCATAAGAGGAAACAAAGCTTTGTTCAAAGCTTATTCCAGTGAGGTACAGAGGACATAGAAAACAGGATTTTGATTTTTTGTTTTCTTTGTGTGTCCTTTCTGGGTTGTTACCTTCTTTCTGATAGAGCATGATCTTGTCAGCAGGCAAATCACATGAATTCTTGAGGTTTCATACAACCGCCTGTTTCAAAATTTGTATATAAGTGGTGTGGATTTGGCTGGGATTGAGGATTTTGATTCTATAAGAAACTGGTAAAACCCAACAGATGTAGCAGAAGTATTCTAAGGCAATTAGCTGGGACAGCAAAAGCTACAAAGGCTGGTCATTATGCAAATGCAAGGTCATTAAATGTCAGCCTTCCCTGCATAGATAACAGTCAGACCCAGCTTTACACCCACAGGAAAGGAAGATAAATGCATAATGTTTTCTTTCAGCACAATTCACCCCATTCAGACCGAACCATCCCCGTTAAACCAGGCTAACAGATTTTGCTTAGCAGTAAAGACTAGCAGATAATTTCTGACGTAAATGATGTTCTCGCATTCTGGTTAGGTCACCTTTCGGTATCTCCTCAACTTTGAAGGTTTTTTTTCCCTAAGTTTCAGGGTCAAGGACACACAAGAAAATAAGCAAGGAACATAATCTTTTAAAAGTGTAGTAGTCCATTTCCCACCTATTTTGCATCTCATGAGCTGTAACAAGTATTTGCAGGGACAAAAGGTATCCGTTTTGCTTCACCACTTAACAATCCAGATTGTGATAAATGGCTGTTTTTCCTCTTTCTCCTCCCAATCTTCTCTTCCCAGAACCCGTCCAGGTTAGTGTTGCCTTGCCTTTAGGACTCCTTGCTAAAAGAGGACAGAATAGGGCTTGTAATTTACAGTTCAGTTATTACCTAAATGAAAAATCCCAAGGCACAGAGCGGTGGTATCACAGAGTGAGGGGAGAGAGTGGCGCTGTTGCGATGTTTCTACGTGGTCCTCACAACAGTCTAGACACAGCGCCACCAAGAGGCACAAATTGGGAGGAACGTAAAGGGGAAGGATGGAGCAGCAAGCAGGAAAGAGAAATGACAGAGGCTTGACGAGAAAGGGCATATCTGGGGAGCCAAGCATTGTTTTGGGGTCAACAATCCTACAGGGGAAGTTTCTTTGACTTGGACTCTGAGGGTCGGTTTTAGATCAGTTTGCTGCATACTAGCAATGGTATTGCCTGTTTCCTCTTAGCAAGGGGAGCCTGACACCACCTTCTTTGCTCCCCTCATGGAGATTGCAGTCAGTGAGATGCAGATGAAACCCTCTGTGGACTGTACAGCAGAATCCAAATAAATAGGAGTTCTCAAGAGTGTTAAGCTGAGGCATATTAAAAATGTTGAGTTTATCTGAGCAAAAATCTATGAGAATCAGGCAGCGGTAAACTGGAAGTGATTAGGGGCATCCAAGGACAGGGAGCTGCGGGACAGTCAGAAAATTCACAGAAGGGAAATTACAGTAAGTCCCCTACACATGAATGAGTTCTGTTCCGAGAGTGCATTTGTAAGTCCAATTTGTTCATAAGTCCAACAAAGTTAGCCGATGTACCCAACTAACAATCAACCATATAGTACTGCACTGTAATAGGTTTATGATACTTTTCACACAAATAATACATAAAAAACAAACACAAAAAATAAAGAAAACATTTTTTACCTTACAATACAGTACCTTGAAAAGTACAGTAGCACCAGCTACATCACCGCCGCTTTTACGCTTGCTTCCGGACATGCTGGGCTTGAAATAAAGATACTGTGCTGCTGTACTCTATACCATACTGTGCAGTAAAGTACACAATAGCACAACCTCTTGTGGAGGGTGCACGCACATGACAATGTACGCCAGACACGTGAACTGACTTACGTGATTGGACGTGTGAATGCATGTTCGCATCTTTGAAAGTTCATAACCTGAAGGTTGGTATGTAAGGGACTTACTGTATTTGATTGGCTACAGCTTAAAGCCTGCGTGGCTGTTTGTGGCCTTAGTGTTTTGATTTGTAACCTTGAGGCATTTACATCACACTGTTTGCTAATGGAGGACGGCAGGGTATCAGAGCCATCTCAGTCTAATGGCCTCCTTGTCTAATTTAACAAGAGCCACAGGCCAAAGAGAGCTGAGGTGGATCCCCCCCCTGGGAAATGAGGAAGCAGCTTTCCTCTGCTCTCTTCTTGTTTCTCTAGCCTGCATTCCTCTTTCTCCGTAAACCACAGCCTCCAAAAAAGTACTTTCTGGTGATGGAGTTTCTCAGATTCAATGTTTCTTCTTCCTGGCTGAACCCTGAGGAATTCCTTCTCGTCATTCGATACCCATGTATTACCTTCCCTGCAGATGACCTCCTCTGCTCACCTGTTCCCTCTTCAGATACTCCTGTGGCCGTGATAAAGCTGGTTTCCTTCTGTGTTCAGTCAAGCATCAGTTGCTTTTCTTCTCCTTTCTTCCCATTCATGGCCTGGGAGAAACTCTAACCTATAAGAGAAACTGAGCAGGTTGAATCACATCTGTTATAATCCGCTGGTTTAACACTCAGGGGTTAATATGGTATCTCTTTCTTAAAATTTATTGGGGGAGATTTCACAGTCCCATCCATATATGTGTCATTATCAGAAGGTGGAAATGTCACGAAAGGAGGGATTTTGGACTTGGGGGACAGCTGACTGTTGCCGTGGCACTGGCTGAAACTTGGACCCCACACCACGGTGTGTGTGTGTGTGTGTGTGTGTGTGTGTGTGTGTGTGTTGTGTGTGTGTTGTGTGTGTGTGAGTGTGTGTGTTGTGTGTGTGTGTTGTGTGTGTGTGTGTGTGTTGTGTGTGTGTGTGTTGTGTGTGTGTGAGGTCTCCCCTGAAGAGAATACATGTTTCTACTGTTAATCATCCTGAGGTAGGATGGGAGGAGGGAGGACCCCATCTGGGGTAGAGTTGGGTCTGGAGTCAATTTGTGGGGTTGCTTAGAGATGCCTGGGATTCCCGCTGGGGAGCAAGGCCTGCTCCTGGCACAAGGAGGTCTGTTGCAAGTCGGTTAAGCAAGTCTCGAAGTTAGGTTTGTAGCGGTTACACACTGCTCTCAGCACCCTTTTCTGTATTCCCACTTTACTAAAAATTAATAAAAGCTGCCATCCGGTCTCAGCTGTTCTCTGGGCATTAGTGGCAACAGGATCCCCAAGCTGAGGACCGAGTGGAAGCAGTGGCATGGTCGTCACGAGGGACAGCTGACCCCACCAGGGGGCCGCTTCACAAGGCTCATCAGGGTTGCAGGTTAAGAAGAAACCGGGGCACCTGCGGTAAAATTCCCCTGAGGCAGGACCTTGGAAACGCCAGCAAATAGCTAGGAAGGCACTTTGGAGGAAGCAGGCCTGTGGATGTCTGAATCATAATGAGTTGAATAAACAAAGATGTAAGCCCATTCTGAGGTCACAGGCCCTTGTCACTGGCAACAGGAGTTGCGGCAGTGTCTTTCACACCCTCCACTTCCCTTTGTCTTTCACACCCTCCACTTCCCTTTCTCCTAAAGCCACGCTCACCGAGTGACCTTTAAATAATGATTTACCTTCCCCAGGATTTGCCAACAGGGAGAGAACACACTGGTAATAGTAATATGTATTCCAGTTCTCCTGCAGGCTTTATTTTGCTTGTTAGTCAATATTACTCTTCTGGTCCATAAAATAACCTTTTATGAGTTTGGTACCTATGAGTCAGTCCTTGAATGATTATCTAGTGTGCACACGAACAAATCAGATTTTTGTTTCTGCAGGGTTGAGGGTGTGATCTGGGTCCATAGCCTCTTATATTAGTCTGCTCTGGCTGCCAGAGCAAAGTACCATAGGCTGGGTGGCTCAGACAGCAGAATTTTATTTTCTCACAGTTCTGGAGGCTGAGAATCCAAGATCAGGTGTTGGCAGGTTTGGTTTCTCCTGAGGCCTCTCTCTTTGGCTTGCAGATGGCTGTGTTCTTACTGTATACTCACTCGGCCTTTTCTCTGTGCACCCACCCCGGTGTCTCTTTCTCTTCTTATAAAGGACACCGATCATACTGAATTAAGGCCCCACCCTTAATGACCTTAATTACTTCTTTAAAGGTTCTGTCTACAAATTCTGTTCTATCACATTGGGTAATAGGGCTTCAACATGAATTTGGGGGGCACAATTTTGTTCACAATACCCTCCTTCTTCTCTCCCCCAACCCCAGGAATACCTCTCTGTGAGGCCCAAAGAAACCAACTGCTCTCCCTAGACAACCCTTCCCTAATGACCCTTCTCTATGACCGCATCAACTCCCCATACAGTCCTTGTCACCACTGATTGAGCATCAGGAGGCTCCCCTACACATGGTGACGCTCACCCCAGAGTCCAGCCTTGACCCTACCCTTCCTCCTGCTGTCACCGTGGGTGACTTCAGCAAGTGGAACACTTCTCCCCCAGGACTCACATCTTTACAACCAGGTCGACCCATTGAACTACTCCCTCACTACCAGTCTCAGCTTGTAGATCCACTGTGGCTCCATACAACTCACTTTGTAGGCCCTCGACCTTGGATATGTCTTAAAGCTCACTTTCTCTTCTCCAGCACTAGGTAGCTTAGCTCTTCTTGAGAAAATCTAAACATCTTTATTTTTTTTAATTAATTTTTATTGGGGTATAGTTGATTTACAATGTTGTGTTAGTTTCAGGTACACAGCAAAGTGAATCAGTTACACATACACATATATCCACTCTTTTTTAGATTCTCTTCCCATATAGGTCATTACAGAGCATTGAGTAGAGTTCCCTGTGCTATGCAGTAGGTTCTCATTAGTTATCTACATATAGTAGTGTGTATATGTCAATCCCAATCTCCCAATTTATCCCTCCCTAAACATCTTTAGATTAATACAACAATCAACCCATCAGCAGCAACCTCATTTAAGCATCACTGGAATTTCATTTTACCTTCCTCTTGCTCTGGTTTCTCACAGTAGCTCTTACCAACCTTAAGCCTGCAAATAATAATACACTTAATATGTGTCAGTCACTATTCCAAACCCTTCTTATGTATCAAGTCATTTAAGTTTAATTCTCATAACAACCCTGGGAGGTAGATACTATTTTTATTACTTCTCACCTCATTTTATAGATGAGGAAATTAAGGCACAGAGAAGTTATATAACTTGCTCAAGGTCACACAGCTACTAAGTACCAGAACTAAGATTTAAATGTAGACATCCTGTCTGCAGGATCTCTTAATCACTACGTGACGTTGCCTCTGTTTCCTGTACGTTTGGGCTCTGACCAAGGTCCACTCTTACAAAGAGATGATGAAAGCATAAGCACCATTACCTTCTTGTGTTTCATCTACTCAGTTCTATACTGATAAACAACTTCTTTCCCTCCAGGCTCAGAGCAAGAAATGCTTTTTCCTGTCCCAGGTAAATCCCTCCATTTGAGATATCCATCATATTCCCTCTTCTGAGACCCGGTTCTCTCAGTTATTTCCTGTCTTCAAATTCTTTCTTTCATTGGCTTTTTCTAGCTTCGTGATTCCCCAAAGCTCAATTATGTCAACATCTGCGAAGTTGAGCGAATTCACGAGAACTGATATATCAAACAATCCTGAAAAGTGGCATCCCAATGTATTAATTTAGAGTGACAGGTGTACCTTCCAAGGAAACCAAGAAGTCATTACTGTTCCTTCGAGACAAAGCTTAAATCTCATCTCCAAGAGGCCCTTTCTTGTTTTGTTGTTTAGCTTTCCTTGGGCACTTTGCATTTGCCACTGTGTTTTGCTGTTATTGTATTTATTACTATCTTGTGACACCCAACTCGGCTGAAGATCTGTTGAGAAGAGAGATGATAGCCAGTCTTACTTGCTATGTTTGGCCCAGCGTCTTGCACATAGCAATTGCACATGAGAAATCTTCTTGGTTCTTTCAGTACTTTTTTCATTCAACACATATTTATTGAGCTGCTACTATGTGTCAGACATTGTTCTAGATTTTGGGGAGTCAGTAGCGTATAAAACAATGAATCTGATTCCATGGAGCTTATGTTCTAGCAGAAGGAGATGAGCAACTAGGAAATAAATGTATGTCAGGTTATAATATGAACTATAGAGTAAAATAATGCAGAGGATAGCATTAGGGGCTTGAGAGGGGTTGTGGCATTATTTTTACAGAAAGAGTCAGAGATAGCTCTGATAAGGTGAAATTTGAGTGGAGACCTGAATGCAGTGAGGGAGCAAAGGACTGGCTTTATCAGTATGAATATTTATGAAGCTTCTGGTTTAGGCCATCTGACACCACTAACCGGCCACATCATTTTTTTTTTTAACATTTACAAAAGTTGAAATAATTTTACAATGAACACCAATACCACCACCTAGATTCTACCACCAACATTTTGCTTTATCACACATCTCTCTGCCCATCTTCTAGTCATCCATCAATCATCTTTTTTTTGATACATTTGAAAGTAAATTGAAGACATTTGAATAGTTTCCCCTAAATACTTCAGCATACATAGCATTAGTTCAATTTGTTTTTGTTTTATTTTTCCTGTATGTAAAATGAAATGCACAAATCTTAAGTATGCATACACCTGTATAACCCAAATTCTGATCATGATATAGAACATTACTTTCACCTCAGAAATTTACCTCAATTCTCATCCCATTAATCCCTGTGACCTACAGGCAACCACTGTTCTACTTCTTACCACCAAAGATTAGTTTTGCCTGTACTAGAACAGCATATAAATGGAATTATACAATATATGCTCTTTTTGGGCAAGGCTTTTTTCACTCATAATGTTTTTGAGATTCGTCCATGTTGTTGCATGTATCAGTAACTTTACTTCGTCTAAAACTCTTGTCTGGTGGTTCTCAATCAAGGGCAATTTTGCCCCCAGAAGACGGTTAACGATGTCCGGAGACATTTTTTTTTTGGTGGGGGGGCACATTGTGCGGCTTATGGGATCTTAGTTCCCCGACCAGGGATTGAACTCAGGCCCTGGCAGTAAGAGTGCCGAGCCCTAACCACTGGACCACCAGGGGATTCCCTAGAGACATTTTTGGATGTCACCCTGTGTGGGTTGTTACTGGCATATAGTGGTTAGAGGCCAAGGATGCTGCTGAATGTTTGGTCCTTCAAGGACAACTCCCTCCCCACACCTGACTCCAAAGAATTATCCAGGTCCTGATGTCGGTAATAGTAAGGTGGAGAAACCCTACTCTAGCCAGGTGTAAAGCATGAATGGGCATCTTTCCATCCAGTCAGTATCTTCTGTCAGTTATCATTGATCAACTAAGGTATTAAATCTGGATCTTTGCTTGGTGTTAGTTTTCTTGGGATATTTTACATTTTAAAAAAGGACAACATTTTAACAAAAATAATTTTTCTTTCAGAGTGGAAAATCCGTTCATCATAGCAGACCCAGGTAAGAGGAAATTTGGGTTATGATTCTTTCCTGGGATTCATCAAATCCTATTGCATTCAGACTTCTTGGAAAACCCAGGCTGGGCCCAAACTATACTAGCCTCTAGGAACGACCAGAGCAGATGCAAGTTAGAACTTTCTTTTCCCTTCCCTTCCCTTCCCTTCCTTTTTTCGACATCCCTATGAGCATGGGGAGTGACTAAAGTGGCCACCTGATTGAGAGAAGGGTCTGGATGTTTCTTGGTTTCATTTTTCTCCCGTTCAGAGCAATACTCCAAGAACAGAAGCAAGCTGGTTGGGGGGAGGTAGAAGCAGACAGTACTTTGAAATGTTCTGCTGCACTTTTCAAACAAAAGTCATTGACTACCATACAGAGAAAATGAAATTCATAGAAATGTATTGGAGAGCAGTTACATTAAGTGTCTCATAAATTTAATGGCTACTCTTTTGAACTACCTGATAGATTTTCTCTTATAGCTGCCATGATGCTGAATTTCTTGTTTCAACAAGAGCCGTGATTAGCATTCGCATAGCTCCCAGGTACCTCTGAAAGTGGCGTAGGTTCTCTAAAGAATCAGCTGCCATTTTTGCATTTACACACAAATTTTAGGATTCACTTGTCGATTTCCACACACATACAGTGATTGAATTGAATTTATAAATAAATTTGGTGAGAATCGATATCTTTACACTATTGTTTTGTAATCCATGGACATGATACATTTCTCCATTTGCTCAGTTCGTTAGCCTTTTAAAATAATGTTTTGTAGTTTTGTTAGAGGTATTCACGTTTGTTAGATTATTCCCAGATATTTAATATTTTTGATGCTACATTAAATGCTATACTCATAAAAGAAACAACAACACAGAATCAGCTGTCATGAAGTTCTCCATTTACAAGGTTTTTATTATCTCCATCTATGTTGAGTTTTTATTATTTTAACTATTTTATCTACGTTAACTATTTTAAACATTAATGAGCAAAATTAATAAAATCATGGGTGTAAATGCCATATTTGTAACTTTGGATTTTATTTTCATTGTGTCCCTGACTCTCCTTGTGTATAAATATAATGCAATCTGGTTTTTGATAATCAGTAGTTTTTAATTATGATTTTTTTACATAAGTATATTGTAAGTTAAACAATGTACTTATAAACAAATAACATAATATAATGATATATGAAATACATAGGGGAACAAATCACAATAAGCCTGTTGTATAGTAGTATCTGTTATCTAACATTTACATTCTCATAGTTGAAAAGTAACTTCCTTGAAAACATCAGTGTGTTTCTTCCTAAGTCAAAGTTCTGTCAGCTGGTGCCCTTCTCTCCTTATTTTCCAGAGCCTCTTCCCCCGGTAGCCCCTCAAGAAACTTCTAACAGGAACCAAATGTGATTAGCTATTGCTCATCAACATTCTTTTCCTTATAATTTAGTTAAGGTGTTAATAATCTCCTTAAGTCAAATATATATCTTTTGGCACAATTAGCTTCTTATCCTGAGGGGTCCAAGTGATATTTTCCTCACAGATTTCTTTCAAAAATGCCATTACTGTGCTTCCCTGGTGACGCAGTGGTTGAGAGTCCGCCTGCCGACGCAGGAGACACAGGTTCGTGCCCCGGTCCGGGAAGATCCCACATGCCGCGCAGCGGCTGGGCCCATGAGCCATGGCCGCTGAGCCTGCGCGTCCGGAGCCTGTGCTCCGCAACGGGAGAGGCCGCAACAGTGAGAGGCCCGCGTACAGCAAAAAAAAAAATGCCATTACTGGTCACAAATTCCAGAGGAGAACATTGTCTTTCTTCTACACAGTAGTATTAAATTGATTTGCTAGGGCAGCTATAACAAAGTATCACAAATGGCTGGCTCAAATAACAAAATTTTATTGTCTCACAGTTCTGGAGGCTGGAATAAGGTTTTGGCAGGTTGGTTACTTCAGAGGCTGTGAGAGAAGAATCTGTTCTAGGCCTTTCGCCTTGGCCTGTAGATAGCCATCTTCATGTTCACATGGCATTCTGCTTGCATGTGTAGATGACTCCAAATTTCCCCTTTTTATAAGGACACCAGTCATATTGGATTAGGGTACCACCTAATGACGTCATTTTAACTTGATTACCTTTGTAAAGACCCTGACTCCAAATAAGGTGACATTCTGAGGCACTAGGGTTTAGCAGTTCAACATATCAATTTTTTTGGGGGGAGGGGCATAATTCAACCTTATGGTCAATGACAAGTGTCATTTTCTAAACTTCCTGAGAACTCTTACAGAGCTTAACACCTATTCACACCAAATAATATACATGTAGATTAAAACAGTTCATAGACAATTTTTAAAACTACTCAGTTGAACACAATAAACATCTCACACAATTGGTGTTTTATCACAAGACCAAACACATTTAGAAAATAGAACAAAGGTTTAATCATAGATAATTCTATTTTCAAACAACATTCTTTTATTGTCATTTAGAGAATGATTACAGAAGAGAGCCTTTTAAAAATCTTTGTTTGACAACTTTATTAATGTATAACTGGCATATAATAAACTGTACATATTTAGAGTGTACAATTTGGTAAGTTTTACGCAAGTATATACACCTGTGAAACCATCACCAGAATCAAGATAATGAATGTATTCTTTACCCCCTCCACCAAGATTTCCCCAGGCCCCTTTGTCATTTCTCCTTCCTGTTCTTCCTCAACTGCTCTATCCCCAAGGCAACCACTTACCTGCTTTCTGTCATTATACATTAGTTTGCATTTCCTATTTTTTTTTTTTTTTTCCTGCGGTACGCGGGCCTCTCACTATTGTGGCCTCTCCCGTTGCGGAGCACAGGCTCCGGACGCGCAGGCTCAGCGGCCATGGCTCACCGGCCCATCCGCTCCGCAGCATGCGGGATCTTCCCGGACCGGGGCATGAACCCGCGTCCCCTGCATCAGCAGGCGGACTCTCAACCACTGCGCCACCAGGGAAGCCCCCTCCTATGATTTTATATAAGTGGAATCATAAGTACATAGTCTTTTTTGTCTGCCTTTTTTCACTTAGCGTAATTACATTGAAATTCATCCATGTTGTTGTCTGTATCAAGTGCTAACTTCTTCTTACTGAGTAGTATATTCCAATTTTTGGGTACACTATAGTTTATCCATTCTCCTGTAGATGGACATTTAGGTCGTTTCCAGATTTGGGCTATCACAATGAACTTTAGCTAATAGCTGTGGACATTTGTGTACAAGTCTTTCAACGGACCTATGTTTTCATTTCTGTTGGTAAAGTGCCTGGGAGTGAAGTGGCTGGAACATAGAATAGGTGTATGTTTAACCATTTAAGAAACTGCCAAAGTGTTTTCCAAAGTGGCTGTACTACTTTATACGCCGCCAGCAGTGTACGAGAGTCCAGTTCCTACACATCCTCACCAACACTTGGAACGGTCAGTCTTTTAAATTTAGTCATTCTGATAGGTGTGAAGTAGTAACTCGTAGTGGATTTAAGTTGGATCTCCCTCATGAATAATGACGTAGAACATCTTTTCAGGTACCTTTGGGTCATTAATTCAGAAGAGCTCATTGTGAAACAAAATTTCTTAGACAAATTTGATTGTGATTTTGCCTAAGTTCATTAATTTTCTAGGGGGCGAGGGAATCAGTAAAGGTCGAAGAGGAGAGAGAGAGAAAGAGAGGGAGAAGGGCAGTGAAAATAAAGGTATTAAATAGTTGGGAAAAAGGATGATTACATAAGTAGCTAATGTTTTTCAAAGTAAGAAATATTTGCAGTTTCATTTCGTATCACGACTCTTTCAGTGGTTACAAAAAAAAGTCTGCGAGGGCTGGTCCCAGATGCCAGGTATGCTGTTTACCAGACAAGAAAGAACAACCACTACAAGCAAATGAGGCAGATATGTCTATGGTGCTGATCACTGGAATAGCAAAATTTCATCCCCCAGCTGAGATGCCGATTTGTCCAATCAACCTGAAAGGGTGAAATGGGATCAGACAGAGAGTAGAAGCGGAGGGCCTGGGAGTGCAGCTGAATTTTAAACAGGCCATTGCCTGTAATGACACTTTTCAGGATCCAAGCAAAGATGCAAGATACAAAATTCTTCCATTTCCCAGTTTGGAGACTATTCTTTCCCCCGTGATACTATTAGAGAGCATGGGAGAATATAATTGTTGTAGGTAATAGAGTGAGGGGAGTTAAGTTTCTGTGGATTGTCTGAGGAAGGGAACTTCTGAAAAGAGAATGGTGTTGGAGGAATGAGGGCAGCTGAATTACATGATGAGGTAGTAAAAAAACAATTGAAGAACCGGTTTCATCTAATTTTTAGGATTTGGAATTGCTGTCTTGTATACCTCTGTCGACTCCAAATGTCAGTAAATTCTGTTATATGCATGAATGCCTTATTTTGGTTGTGTGTGAGCGTATGAGTGTGTGTGTGTGTGTGTGTGCACGTGTGTGTGTGTGTGTGAAAGAGAGCTATTTACTAGTTACCCATTGGAAGGTCTGGAAGGACAGAGAGCCATATCTGTGTCTGACACTGGCATAGAGACCACAAAGGGGACCAGACTTGAAGTGACCAAGCCCTCACCTGGCCGTTCTGTGGAGCTGAAAGTTGCAAAGTATATCTCGACTTGTGCTGCCTGCCTGCATGGGAAGACTTCGTTCCAGTGTGAAAACATACAAACCGTGACTTAAACATATTTATATCCATGAGTTGGAGGATGTTGTATGAAATCCATTTGCCAAACCTCAAATGGTCCATTAGGCAGTTTAAAATGCCCAGGAGCTGTATAAACAGGCTTTCTTGGGTTGTATTTGGACAAGTGGGACAAGTGAGGTGGGCACTCTTTGTGGCCTTGTTAATGTTTCCCCACCAATATTGGTCCATGAATGCTAGAATTTTTTCAGTAGACCAATGGTTTAAGGCATGTACAATGGTGAGGAATGAGAATTTGAGAGTCTGCAGTAGGACTGGGTTGTTACTTGGTGCAAACCAGAGCTTTCTCTTTTTACCAAACCAACAATTGTTGAACTTCCCATCTTGTTTCTCCTTCTCTGAGGTCAGTTGTTGCACTGTTCTAACCAGTTTTCCTAAGTTGTCATTTAGGGAAATATCTCTCGGGACAATGGCAGAGGTTTGGCTGACATTGGTTTCTTTAAGGGCAGCGTTTTTTTGAGGAAATGTCAGCAAAATGATTTTCCTTAACTACCAGAGAGTCAAGTTTAGAATGCCCTGAAGTCTTAATAATAAAGCTAAAACACAGGTAAAAGTATTGCATCCAATAATTCCTGAAATAGGGGCCATTTTAAATTCTATTTCCGCTGGGAGTAAGGAAGTCACATTACTTCTACAACATTCCAAAATCATGGGCTATTCCAAAAACATATTTACTATCAGTTATAAATGTTGGCAGTTTTGCCCTTGGCTGAAATACAAGCCCATGTAAGAGTGTATAATTCAGCCTGTTGGAGAACTTAATCTCTAAGTTCTAGAATGATTCAACGATATCAAAAGGAGTAGCAATAACATACCCAGCACAATATTTGCATTGTCACCTTTTAAATAAGAACCATCAGTAAACCATAAGAAGTCAGCATTACCCAATGGAATTTCCTGCAGATCTTCGAAAGGAGTCAGGTGATCTTGTCAGTGTTAAGGAGCCATGAGGGACTTTGTCAGTGATGGAGGGGAGACGAGTACCCAGGTTAAGGTTATGACAATGTAAAAGAGTCATGGAAGAAGCAGTTAACAAGAGACTTCATAGTAGGTGAGGCATGTGACTGAGAAATATTGAGTGTGATGAGAATTCAGGAGGGCTTCTACTGTATGAGGTACAAAAGTGATTAAAGGGGATCCCACAGTGATGTTCTTGGTGGCCTTCACCAAAAGGGCAGTGGCTGTAATGACTCTAAGGTAAGGGGGTTATTATCCCCATGCCACAGGGTCCGGCTGCTGGCTGTAGTACTCTATGGGTTAGTGGTGGTCCTGTATTTGGGGGTGAGTACCCCAAGGACCGTCCCTTCCTTTTCATGTACAAAAAGGAAGAAAGGAATTCAGAATTGGGATGCCCAAGGGTGGATTCATCAAACTCTCCTTTAAGGCCTTGATGGCTATGTTGCCTGATTCTTCCCATGAACTTGGGTTCAGGGTTGTTATAATTGAGTAAAACACAGAGGTTTGACCACAAGAGAGACACTTGGAATCCAATTTCAGCAATAGCCACCTAGCCCAAGAAAACTTCGCAGTTGGTTCTTAGTTTGGGGTTTTGGGAAACTCAGGACACCGTGAAACCTATCTAGATCGAGGTGTAGTCCTTATCCTGAGATAGCAGATGCCCTGGATATTGAACCTGGGTCTGGGCAAGCTGCAATTTTCCTTGGCCATCCTAAGTCTCATTAAGGCTAAAAGCTTTAGCAAGTGGGTGCTGTCTTCCTGTGAGGAGGCCCGAGAAAAAGAGCAAAGAAGCAAATCATCCACCTATTATAACAAAGTAGAACCTCTAGGGAACTTTATATCAAACAGATTAGCCTTCAGGATTTGCAAAAAATAAGGATTTTC
Source organism: Monodon monoceros (assembly GCF_005190385.1). Classification (NCBI taxonomy): domain Eukaryota; kingdom Metazoa; phylum Chordata; class Mammalia; order Artiodactyla; family Monodontidae; genus Monodon; species Monodon monoceros. The sequence continues at coordinate 41,385,026 of NW_021703765.1, forward strand.
AGTAAAACCCTGAAGCACTACCATCCAGATGAATTGTTTTTCTTCCCAAGTGAAGGCAAAAACGTATTGCTAGCTTCATCAGCTGAAATACTAAAGAATGCACTGCATAAACCGATTACAGTAAAGAATTCGCTTCTGGTGGGAATGGATGTGAGTAATGTATGAGGGTTAGAAACAGCAGGTTGTCGGGGAGATAACAAGGTTTTTTTATTGCTGGGAGGTCCTAGACAAACCTCTACCCTCATTCTTTAGGTTTTCTCACCAGTAAAACAGGAGTGTTACAAGGATTAATACTAGGGAGAATGAGGCCTGAAGCCTTGTAATCTTCTATTATGGGCTTTATGCCTTGAAGGGATTCTTTACTTACGGGATGTTGATTAATTCTGGGAAGAGGTTTTTGTTTTTTTTTTTCATGGTCAATGTCACTTTTATTGTAGTTAATTTATAATTCCCATTTGCCGTTATAGTCAAACTTATTCAGAGAAATAAACCAGAATTATAAGGGTAGGAGACACTGCAAATATGTTCTCTCACATGATATTTAAGGCTAGGTATCTATGAAACCACATTAGAAGAGCTGATGATATAAGTTTGGCAGTTCTCAAGAAACATTAGTCAAACCAGAACTAAATCTCAATGCATCAGTTAACATCTGCCGAACACTTCCTCTTGCGGTTAGCATTGTATTAGTGCTTAAACCCAAGTAGTTTGACTCAGTAAATTCTAAAAATACATATTTAATTCTCATAATATTATTCACAGAGTTCTTGGCAGAGGTGAATTTTGAGGTTCATGTTGTCTCTCTTTCAGTCCCAAAAGCTCTGTTTTGAGTTCTCCAGGCTTTGGTGGAATTTCAGATATTGTCAGGTCCGGCCTGTAGTACCGGTGCACCACCTCCGCGCCGGCGCACATGGCCAGGAGGCTGGAGGCGAACATTTTCAGGTAGGACGTCCAGGACACGCCCGCGGGCATGGTCGTTGGGCTCGAGCTGCGCTGGCCCTCGGAAGCGGGTCAGGGGACGGTTGAAGGGCGCTCCGGAGACTGAGCGGGCGGCCGCGGAGCGGACCGAAAGTGCAGGGGATCTTGGAAGAGGTTTTGAGGGATCTATTTGAATCTTGATGGGAATTGTGCTGTGAATTTTTCCAATATCATTTGGAGATTTTGCCCATAAAGAGGGTGGTAGCTGATTCAATAGGGACAAATGATCGGTGTTTCCAGATCTACTCTAGGACTGTTAGAGATGGAACAAATAAAATATGTCAGAGTCAGGTTGGCTGCTTTGATGACTTATCTCCAAGTTCTAGAATGATTCCCCCTTTTGGGAGAAAGCAATTCCAGCATAATCCTTCTCTAGGAAGTCTTGCCCTAACAAACGGGGCAGAGGAACTAAGGAGAAAGGGGTGTGTATCTCTCAAAGATCCTAAACAAAAGGGAGTACGTTCAGAGACAGGAACCTCTCAAGGTTCGTTAGAGATCCCCACGATTTGAACAGGGGTTGCCTTATAGTAGTGGGGTTGAGGGCCAAGAGTGTGGCTCTGGTGTCAATTAGGATGGGAAGAGATTCATTCCCAGTGTAGGGAAAGGTCCCAGTTCAGCCTGTTAATAAACAGAGTTAAAAGCTACCCAGGTGGAATCAACATTTGAAGGAAGACCTGAATTTTCTTTAAAAACAATCTGAAGTCAATTGTAAAGTCATGAACAGGTTCATCAGATTTTTGTGTACTAGCCTGAATTTTGTTCCAATCAACAGGCTTTGGAAAAGCCCTGAAAATTGCTCAGTGAAGTCGTCTAGCGAGTGCTCAAGCCTGATCATGTATGAGTTAGTGGGCTGGTCTCCCAGTTGTAATTCTAGAGACATTCAGGATTTTCCCAGTGAGCTGTTTTCATCCAGTGTTGGGCCTGACCTTCACTGACAAACGTATGAACTAGCTGATATAAGTCAGAGAAATGAGGCTGGTAAGTTTGAATGACTCTACTAAATCCCTCAGCAAATCTGGAGAATCCTTGGGTACTTTGCCTAAATCTTTGACTATGGCTCACAGTTCAGCTTTAGTCCAGGGAATATAAGAAAGTAATGGTTTAGCCTCTGGATCCTCGGAAGGCTTAATTTGAAAGGAACAGATTCTGATAAATTCAGAGGAAAAGGGAGTGGGGAGAGTTTCAGCGGAAAAGGGAAATTTGACATGAAAATTCATACTGGGGAGGACAGTGGGGTGGAGAGGTGTAGGTGGCATAGAAGGGAAGGAAGAAGATGGTGCCAGAGTCAGAGTCTGAGACACAAAAGCTGGGAAGAAGAGCCTGAGGCTTGAGAAGCCATTTTATCTTTCTTTGTTTGCCTCAGTTAATCTTGAAATCTTATTTTTTAGAGAGGCAAAGATTCCTAAGAACATTTAGAAGCCTCAAAATCCAATCGAATTAGGTGCGGCATTCAGTTTTGGGAATTTTAGAGCTAAGTAAGTTTGGGGATTTCAAAAGTTCCCCATAATGGCCACTGACATTCTAAATTGTCTTTAGTTAGGTCGGTCCATTTAGTTAGAAAGGCACATAAGGAAGGACAGTGGTTTTCAAACATAAAATTGGCTGAGGTCCCTGTAGAGAATTCAAAATGTGAATATTTAGATAACTGGGATCCCACCTTTCAGAGGTTTTTCTCTAGAGTAAGGGAATAATTTTCAAATAGGCTTACTGTTCAAATAGCTCAAACGACCTAATACCAGCCAGTTCTAAGGGACAATCTGGTCCCCAAGGAGCCAGACTAAAATCTTAACAGGGCAATTCCAATAGAACAGCCCCTATTTCTGATAGAATTGGGTTGAAGACAGAACCGGCACAGCTCACATGAAACAGTCTCTGTTCCTGATGGTATGGGCTGAAGTGTAGCCAGTTCCAATGCAGTATCATTTCACAATCATGCCAAAGTGCCAAACGAGTACTTGCATACGGAACAAGGCCTTAACCAGAAAGGATGAAACTTTAAAAAGATCCTGACTAAGACCTGAGGGCTTCAAAAAGCAGAGAAGGCCGAAGTTGGGATCCTGGAGAAAGACTTACCCTCAAATCCCAGAGTCGGCCAGAAAAGCAATGAGCAAAAACAGGTTCAATGTGAGCACTGCACCTGTCTGCTCAGCAGTCTTGGAGTCATTGGGGGTCTTCTCTGGTCCCTGTACAGGCCACCAAAATGCTGACCTAAAACAAATAGACTACCAGTTATTTCTCTAGCAAAAATGGGTATATTTGGGCTCAATGAAGAATGGCAATTTGGGGTCTGCAATCATGGCAAGCCATGTGCAAGTCCCCTACATCAAGGAGAGGACAACTCTTTTAAAGAGGGGCAAAGGAAGTTGGGAGGGCTACCATAAACAAAAATTCCATTGGAGGAATCGAGATTTCAAAGTATAGTGGCTTTTCGTTGGCTGAGTTGTGACAACCTCTTAACAGCTGAGCTCTTGCCAGGCCAGAAGAGGACGCCTTTCTTCTCCTGTTGGGCTCTGCTTTCATTGTAGGGCAAGAGAGCGCCCTCTTCTGACCTCCCAACTCTATATTAATTGAGGTTCCTGTTTATTAATTTTTTATACTCAAAGTCCAAAACACTCTGAGAATGAAATCCATTTGGTGGCAAAACTGCCCTATCCTGACCTAATTTGACTGCACAACCATGATTGAACAGATGGAAGGCTATGCAAGCTCCTTAGCACTTAGTGTGGTTAGCAATATACTTTGTGGCAGAAGTTTTTTTTTTGGCTGCACTGGGTCTTTGTTGCTATGCGCAGGCTTTCTCTAGTTGTGGCGAGTGAGGGCTACTCTTCCTTGCGGTGTGCAGGCTTCTCATTGTGGTGGCTTCTCTCGTTGCGGAGCACGGGCTCTAGGCATGTGGGCTTGAGCAGTTGTGGCTCATGGGCTCTAGAGCGCAAATAAGCTCATGGGATCTTCCTGGACCAGGGCTCCAACCCGTGTCCCCTGCATTGGCAGGTGGAGTTTTTTTTTTTTTTTTTGAGTTTTGAGTATTTATTATATTTGATTTTAATAAAATAAATTTAATTTTAAGTTTACATAATTTAATTTTTAAATAATGGCTGAATTTCAACCATCAGTTGTCCAAATTCCTGCAAATTTTGGGAATTCCCTGGTGATCCAGTGATCAGAGCTCCGAGCTCTCACTGCAGAGAGCCTGGGTTCAATCCCTGGTCGGGGAACTAAAATCCCACAAGCTGTGTGGCACGGCAAAAAAAAAAAAAAAAAAAAAAAAATTCCTGAAAATTTGACAGTGAGCCCTTGTGGGCCAATATGAACCAGCTCCAGCACTGCACCGTTCAGCATCCTGCCTTAATGAACAGGACCAGGATTCTATCTGCTTTATTGGCAGGCGGATTCTTAACCGCTGAGCCACCAGGGAACCCCTGTGGCAGAAGTTTTAATGTGTTTGATTATGAGACATTGCTACAGTTCCTGCTGGGAGCGTTTTACATTTGTTGGGTTTTCACTGTATTCCTTTTCAAAATCTGAAACATTCTGAATCTTGAAACACAGCTGTTTTCAAAGAAGAGATTGTGGATTTGTATTTGCAGACAATTCTTAAGCCTTGACATCTGCAAATATCAACATTTATCAATACTTTAGGAATTGAATCTTTATCTCAGTTTTACCAAGAAGTCTTTGCTTCTCTCTAATATACTTTTCAAAATTCTGGTTATCTGCTTCTATAGCTGCTCAAGGAGTGGCTGCTCAAGGTCACAGTCCCCTCATGTCTGTGCTACCTCTTTGTTCTATTTCCAAGTCTAATTATATTTTTTGTGGGGAAGAGTCACTTCTGTCGGGGTCTCCCTTATAAATAGAGTTTCCCTTTACACAGGTCCTGGGTGTGTCCCTGTAATGCCATTGACCGATTCTCCTGGAGTAGCATCTCAGAGGTTTACCCTTTCATGTTCACTATGGTGTCAGTTTCCCAAATAGGGATTCCATTAAAAATGTAAATATTGACAATTGTAAGGAAAGAGGATCCGGAGTTCTGGCTTGAAAGAGAGTGTTAGTGCTTCAAATAAAACATTGCATCATTGGTGACTTTATTTAGCATTGGAATTCATTAAAAACATGTTTCTAATTAAATAATTACCAAGCTGAGGCCATGCTGGTTAACTCTACCTACTCTATTTTGCATATTAGTTTAGTTGCTTTGATTATACACATTGCTCAGTTTTGGCAAGATATTATTACATTGTTTTCTGTAATTAAACTGTCATGCAATATTGATTAAAAATACCATGCAAAGTTAGCTCTCTAAATTTTTCTCCGTTTTGAAATAATTTTAGAAAGGAAACTTTGATGCAAATATATGCCCAGTAAATATTATTGGCAGCCTATTATGTGACAGGCCCTCCCACTGGGAGTTGCAAAGGTGAATGAGTTGCAGTTCTTGTTTTTAAGATACTCATATGCTGATCAGAGGAAGAGATGTTAGAAACACATATGATTCATACTAAAATTGGGCTTTGTTGTGTAAGATACAAAAACCTATAGGGCGGGGAAGGTGGTATCTGCATTTGACCATTGGGTTTGCCCCGTGTAGAGCTCAGTCGTGGAGTTTCATTCAGAATCAAAATCAGTGTCTCTTTTGCCTATATTCACATTTAACCTTTTCAATTAGCAGACAGTGTGCTAATTGAAAGATCACTCAGGATTCTAGTCCCAGCTCTGCCACTAACTTTCTGACTGATAGGGTCCCCATCAGAGTCACAGGCTTATTAAAAATGCATATCCAGTGACTATAGTAGGTAACACTGTATCGTATAATTGAAATTTGCTATGAAAGTAGAACTTAAATATTTTCACCAAACACACACACACACACAGGTAAATATGTGAGGTGATGGATGTTTAACTTCACGGGGGTATCATTTTACAGTACATACATATATCAAATTATATCTTACAATTTAATTGCCAGTTATACTTCAATAAAGCTGAAAAAAAAAAAAAAGCACATCCGGGCTTTTTTGCAGACGCCGCCACCCCGGAACCTCCCACGCTGCCCAACCACAGTCAACCCTACCGTGTTCTTTGACATCGCTGTCGACGGCGAGCCCTTGGGCCGCGTCTCCTTCGAGCTGTTTGCAGACAAAGTTCCAAAGACAGCAGAAAACTTTCGTGCTCTGAGCACTGGGGAGAAAGGCTTTGGTTATAAAGGTTCCTGCTTTCACAGAATAATTCCGGGATTTATGTGCCAGGGTGGTGACTTCACACGCCATAATGGCACTGGTGGCAAGTCCATCTATGGGGAGAAATTTGATGATGAGAATTTCCTCCTGAAGCATACGGGTCCTGGCTTCTTGTCCATGGCAAATGCTGGCCCCAACACAAACGGTTCCCAGTTTTTCATTTGCACTGCCAAGACTAAGTGATTGGATGGCAAGCATGTGGTCTTTGGCAAGGTGAAAGAGGGCATGGATATTATGGAAGCCATGGAGCGCTTTGGGTCCAGGAATGGCAAGACCAACAAGAAGATCACCATTGCTGACTGTGGACAAATCTAACAATAAATTTGACTTGTGTTCTATCTTAACCACCAGAGAGCACCCCTTCATCCCTGTCTGCTCAAAATATCCTATAATCTTTGTGCTCTCATTGCACTTCTTTGGGTTCCATATTTTCCTTATCCCCCTCCAAGTTAAGCTGAATTGCAAAGTTAAGTTCATGGTTATGAAATAAAAACTAAACAACCAAAAAAAAAAAACAAAGCACATCCGTAGGTCCTACCCAGATCTACTGAATTAGAACTCAGGGGCAGGGAATCTGCATTTTAAACAGGCACCACAGATCAACTATACTGCATTAAAAAAAAAAAACTTTAAAATGAACAGGCACCGCAGGACATGATTACACAGGCTGAAGTCTGAGAAGCACTGGACTGCAGGGCTGTGTCAAGTCTTTTCCAGATCCACAAATTCGAAGCAGTGGGGTTGCAACGCAGCAGCCATCCACGTCTTCCTGGAGCTACCACACCCTGCAGCTCCGCCCACATCTTCTTCTCTTCAGTTAACTCATCACAGAGAAGATTGAAGGAGAGAAGGGAAAGCAGCAGGCCCCACGGGAGCCTGAGCCACTGGCTGTGTTCGGACAGTTCGCTGTGCCTTTTGGTCCTACTTGGGTCTGGTTACACATACGCCAGGGGCCGGCAAACCACAACCCATGGGCCAAATCCAGCCCGATCCCTGTTTTGTAGCTTGCATTCTTTGTGAACTAAGAATGGTTTTTACATTTTTAAATGGGAAAAAATCAAAATAAGAATAACATATCATACACATAAAATTGTATGAAATTCAAATTTCGATGTCAATAAATTAAGTCTTCTTGGAACACAGCCACAGCTCATTCATGTACATTTTGGTTATGGCCACTAAATTTGCTCTGAGTGTCATGTGCCGAGGCTGGTCTCAGCTAATGGGGGGATTCCATTTTCTTTGTCAGTGACTGACCGGGGGTAGGTATGTGGCCAAGGAGAAATAAGAGAAAGTCTTCTAGGGGGCTCCAGGGAAACGTCCTCCTCCCTTATAAAGTGGTACAAAGAAATTTCCTTAAATCTTTGAACAATGTCATCCAAGGGCATCATGCTTGGATTTTCTTCAGTTGCTGTCTTGCATGGGGAAAAGTCCATGAACGGTGGAGATACTGAGCTGGAACTCTGTCACAGCTGGTATATATATATATTTTCTCTCTTTTTCCTCTCTTGCCAATAACATCAAGAATGCTCCAAAGTAATTGTGCTTTTCTGATTAAGAACATTCTGGGTAAAATGATTTCTGACTTGTGGTCTAGAAGGAGAGAAATTGTGCTGTTGATATCTTGCATTGCAAGAAAGACAGAGCTGGGTTATTATAGGTGTTGACATTTCCTATGAGCCCCACTTACAAAATTGAGATTAAGTAACTTGCCCAAGTTCACATAGCTGGTCAGTATGGATCTGAACCCAGGTGCCAAGCTCCAGCACCTGTGGTGTTGACCTCTGCACATCACTGCCCTCTCCTCGAGGTCTGGATGAGGCCGATGCTCTCTCTCACCTCCCATCTACTTTTCAGGGTGGGTCTGATAATCAGGCATGGACAAGCAGTGCATTCCATTCTCACGGCCAGAGTCACTGGTTCAGGTGGGATATGTGACACAAGGTAGGCCAGGGAGTCGCAACCCCAAGGCTTTTCTGGAACTATTAGGAAAGAGAATCTATGTCAGATGAAATAGCCAAACCAACAGGTTGTACACCTGAAGCTGCTGTTGGCCATCATTCCACCACAGAGAGAGAGTCAACACAGGACTATGCAATCAGAGGAAGGAGACAGACAGCTCCTGCTGACATACGTGAGTCTGCATCTAGCCAAGCCTGACACCCTTTTCTTTCTTTTCCTTCCTTCCTTCCTTCCTTCCTTCCTTCCTTCCTTCCTTCCTTTCTTTCTCTCTCCCTCCCTCCCTTTCTTCTCTCTTCCTTCCTACCCTCCCTCCCTCCCTGCCTCCCCTTCTTCCTTCCTTCCTTCCTCCCTCCCTCCTTTCTTTCTTTCCTTCCTTCCTTCCTTTCTTTCTTTTTCTCTCCCTCCGTCCCTTTCTTCTCTCTTCCTTCCTTCCCTCCCTCTCTCCCTCCCTGCCTCCCCTTCTTCCTTCCTTCCTTTCTTTCTCTCTCCCTCCCTCCCTTTCTTCTCTCTTCCTTCCTTCCCTCCCTCTCTCCCTCCCTGCCTCCCCTTCTTCCTTCCTTCCTTCCTTTCTCTCTCCCTCCCTCCCTCCCTCCCTTTCTTCTCTCTTCCTTCCTTCCTCCTTTCCTTTCCTTTCCTTCCCTTTCCTTCCTTTCCTTTCCTTTCCTTCATTTCCTTTCCTTCCTTTCCTTTCCTTCCTTTCCTTTCCTTTCCTTCCTTTCCTTTCCTTCCCTTCCCTTTCCTTCCTTTCCTTTCCTTCCCTTCCTTTCTTTTCCTTTCCTTCCTTTCCTTTCCTTTCCTTCCTTTCCTTTCCTTTCCTTTCCTTTCCTTTCCTTTCCTTCCTTTCCTTTTCTTCCTTTCCTTTCCTTTCCTTTTCTTCCTTTCCTTTCCTTTCCTTTCCTTCCTTTCTTTTCTTTTCCTTTCCTTTCTTTCCTTGCCTTTCCTTTCCTTTCCTTTCCTTTCCCCCCAAGATTTGCTTGCATCAGCTTGTATTTTTTCTTTCGCAACCACAACCCACAGGTAATAAAGGAGCCATCAACATTCTTCAGCAGATGAAGACCTAAGCAAGTGCTGAGACCTTGGGGATACATAGTTACATGAGAAGTGAACTGTGTCTTCACAAAACTAAACAAAGTGAACTGTGGATACAGTAGAGTGTGCCACAGGCCATGCTGTGGTGTGTATAGAGTGTGGTGGGGAGAAGGGGTCCTCGTTTAGATTGAGGATTTAGGAAAGGCTCCCAGAAGCTAAGTAGGAGGTAGAAGGAAGGACACTTTAGGCAGAGGGAATAACGATATAAAGGCAAAGAAGTGTCAGCTAGCAAGTTATCCTTAATTCTGGAGACCACGAGTAGTTTGTTATGGGGCTGTTGCAAAGGGTGCCTTTTGAAATGTGTTGGCAGTAGGCCCAAGGGTAGGGAGACATCAGATCATGAGGGACCTTTATCTTTCAGATGGAAAATCACTTAAAGATTTAAGCGGGGAGAAAATGTGGTTAGGTTTGTTAGTAAGATGATCACCTTGGCTCTAGTGTGGAGGATAGATGGAGAATAGGCAATGTTCTCTCACTCATGAGACTGTAAGCATCTCTCTTTAATTCTGTTTTTCACAGCAATCTGATCGCCAACATCTCGACAGAAGGGCTATAGTAAAAGTGAGAAATCACTATCAATGTCGGAGAAAAAGCAAAGCAAACCAAAGAAAACAAGTATATCTTTCAGCCCCCAACAGTGCTACTATTTGAATACACAGCAATTAAATTTCGAATGAAAATCATTGCTACCAAAATCAGTCTTAGTATGAGTGCTGGAAACTCCTTTCTCCTTCTGTGAAAAGGTTTTATTTCTTTTCACTAAAACTTAAAGAGGACTCAGGGGTTTATAGGATTCATTCAGGAGCAGTTCACTATAGGAATGTGTTAGTGGAATGGGCAGTGAAACGCCATCATTTGATCCCAAGAAAGCCTGTCATTTGATTCCATTTACAGTGGGTAGCGCACATCAGTGGGCGGTGTAGCCTGGGGCTATGACCTACTTTGCGGCTGATGTCTTCCACTGTTCCTGGGAGGGAGGTTATTTTTGTTTCCGCTCATCTCTTATACACACACAGGAAACATAAGCGTCTGACGCTCCCTGAAAACATCCCGATAGTTCTAGGGCAAAATGGGCTTCAAGGTTATTTAATTTATGCCTCTTAAATCCTGACACTTTTTTCCTCAGGTGAATTATATGCAGTATATAGAACTTTTAACCTTTTACTCATCTTTTCCTTACCATCATTTTTTTTTTTTTTTAAAGAAAATATTCCAAGGCTTAAGTGGCTGACTATGAACTCCCAGGTTTTGTGCTCCTGGATATAATGTTTGTTTTGTTTTCCTGAAAGATTGCACTAAAATCCTCTTTTCTTGGTATGTGTATTCTAATTTGAAAAAAATGGTAATTTAAAAGAAGTTTCAGTAACATTTCATTAGGAAAACAACAGGGAGCACATCTTCATGTGGAGGAGGTTAGTGATGTAAGAAACACTTGTAGTGTCTATACCTTTTCATATCTAGGGATTTGTTGGCTTTTAGTTATCCTTGGATTACTCTGGTTTTAATTATATCTGGCTTATTTAGAAGATATTGCCATGCTTGTTTAAAAGGAAGTCTTCTCACGTATTAGGCAGACATTTTGTGGGATTTCGTTCAGACTAATTTTATGTTTTGATTTGATGAGACGGGTCTGAGTTCATCTAGCATCACGAGGCTTAGTTAACCTTCTGTCGGTACAATGGCGCCTGATATTTGTGAGCTAGGGAAAACCTTTTTCTTCCCATCAGAATCTGTAGTTCACGACAATAAACCTCACCCAGGTATTCCTATAACAACACACCACAATAACAGTACAGACCGTAAGTAGTAAGGAACACAAGATTTAGAATGACTCATCTGTATTCAAGTGCTAACTCCACTACTACAAAGCTATATGATATCAAGGAAGTGACCCTTGGGATTTTCATCTGAAAAATGGTGTAATATTTACTGCAAGTGGTTGTTCTGAGTTATTAATGAAATAAAATGGCGAAGAAGTTACCTAAATGGCGAAGAAGTACCTAGGCATCTACTAATGACAGCGTTTCAAGTCAGGAAACTGTTGTTATAATGCCCTTTTCTTTTTATCTCACCTTTTGTATTTCTCCCAATATCTTTCTAGTTTGGAAACGGAGTCTACCTTTCAGATATCTAATTCTTCCTTTCTGGTCTTGATCTGTTATTTTGATTTTTCTCGAATGGTTTCACTGTCTGGATATAATAATCTTACTTTATTTTGTCCATTTTATTTCCTCTACTCTTTGAGGTCTCTTTTTCTTCTTGACTGGTTATGCTGATAACTATGATCAAAGTTTCTATCTTTAGACACCAAATTTCATCCCATTTGCTGTCAGAGCCTCTCAGGGTGAATTTAGAGTCTACCAGCTGACATTTTCTTTCTTTTTTTTCTTAGAAATATTTTTATTACAAGGGTTTTTTTGGGGGAGTGCTGCTTTTTTAAAAAATTGAAATATTTCTAACCTGACATATTTTTATTGAAGGATGACTTAGACTTGCAATCTTTACTGCTTTTATTTTGTATTTAAAATTTTTAAATATTTTTTAATAAATGCTTTAAATTTTTAAAATTGTCCCTCATACTTAATATTATTGTTTTTATCAAATATTTCCAATGTGTACAATGTGATGATATACATATACCTTGTGAAAGGATTCCCCACATCAGGTTAATGAGCACATCCATCACCATCATTTTGCTTTTTTTTTTTTTTTTTTTGCGGTACACGGGCCTCTCACTGTTGTGGCCTCTCCCGTTGCGGAGCGCAGGCTCAGCGGCCATGGCTCACAGGCCCAGCCGCTCCGCGGCATGTGAGATCTTCCCAGACGGGGGCACGAACCCGTGTCCCCTGCATTGGCAGGCGGACTCTCAACCACTGTGCCACCAGGGAAGCCCCACTTTTGTTTTTTTGGTGAGAACATTTAAGTTCTATTCTTTTAGCAAATTTCAATTATGTAATACAGTATTATCCACTCTAGTCACCATGTTTTACATTAAATCCTCAGACCTTATTCACCTTATACTGAAAGCTTGTGCCCTTTTACCAAGCTGTCCCTCTTTGCCCGACCCCCAGCTCCTGGCAACCACTTTTCTACTCTGTTTCTATAAGTCTGATTTTCTTTTCTTTCCTTGCTTTTTAAGATTCCACACATAAGTGATACCATGCAGCGTTTGTCTTTGCCTGGATTATTTCATTTAGCATAATGCCCTCCAGTTTCATCCATGTTGTTACTGTTTTTAAAGGACAACCACCATGTAAACATTTCCTGGCATCTGAACATTGGAGTCCAGCCAGTGGGACCTAAAAGTCCCATCCCTCACGAGACCAGTTTCTGAATGGTTACACATATAAAAGAAACACAAACTGGGCTCCAGTGTTTGGCTTTACCAAACATTTCTTGAGAATCTGGAATTTATATTGCATTTTCATATAATTGAATTTAATTTTAATATAATTGTATTTAATTTAAATACTAGTACTAGTATTTAAATAACTCTTCCACTCTCCACAGTAGCTCTCCTATCTACTTCCTCCCCTGTCTTTCTATTCTACACGCTGCTCTTTTTTTTTAAATTTATTTTCTTTCTTCTTTCTTTCTTTCTTTCTTTCTTTCTTCTTTCTTGTCTGTTTTGTGTCTTCGTTGCTGCGCGCAGGCTTTCTCTATCTTTCTTTCTTTCTTTCTTTCCTTTCTTTCTTTCTTTCTTTCTTTCTTTCTTGTCTGTGTTGTGTCTTCGTTGCTGCGCACAGGCTTTCTCTAGTTGCGGCGAGCGGGGACTACTCTTAGTTGCGGTGTGTGGGCTTCTCATTGCGGTGCCTTCTCTTGTTGCAGAGCACGGCCTCTAGGCACGTGGGCTTCAGTAGTTGTGGCACGCGGGCTCAGTAGTTGTATCTTGTGGGCTCTAGAGCGCAGGCTTAGTAGTTGTGACGCATGGGCTTAGTTCCTCTGTGGGATCTTCCCCGACCAGGGATCGAATCCATGTCCCCTGCATTTGCAGGTGGATTCTTAACCACTGCGCCACCAGGGAGGCCCATACACTCTGCTCTTTGCCACCAAACTAGTTTTCTCCTCTTGACTCCCAGTCCCAGCTTCATCAAGCTCTTCCTACTCTCTCTGTTTCCCAGATTTCTTCTCCATGGGTATCTCCAAGCTCTTTCTCATGTGGAACAATTTAGCTGCTCTTAGATTCTCCATGTGTCTTTTCTACCTTGTTTACCCATTAATTATAACAAAGGCACATACTTAAAAGAAATTATTTTTAAAATTGAGGTATGATTGACATACAAAAAGCTGTTCTTATTTAATATATACATCTTGATGAGTTTGCAGGTAAGTGTAAACCTGTGAAACCATGACTATAACCAATGCCATAAACAAAACCGTCACCTCTAAAAGTTTCCTTCCTCCTTCTTTAAGACATTCTTATTCTAAGTGTGTCAATGTGATTTACCTAAAACTTTAGCCTTCCTGCATCAACATGACTTAGTTGTTTGTTCCTGAAAACACTTGTTCAGAACAAACCAATAAATAACTTCACTGTTTGCTTCAGGAAATTCCCATAAACCAAGTTATTGGAGATAATAGATTGCTTACCTGGGCAAAATCTTGTTTATTAACCACAGGTTACTTATTCAAGACCCTTGCTTTGCTGTGTCCACCAACCTAAATATAAACAAATTAATAAAGTAATAATAAAGTAACATTTATATATTACATGTAAAAATAAACTTTATGTATAATATAAACAGATATAAAGTTCTCTGCCTTGAAGACCCATCTTAAAACACTTGAGCTCAGACCCCAGAGCCGTATAAATATCTCACTTCTGAGTTCCCCCTTCTGAGATGCTGCTAAGATTGTCAAGATTGTCTTCTCTCTTTGGCAGAAAGTTCTAATAAATTTACCTTTGCTTTATTAAAAGGTGATATTTTGGAGAGATGAACGGAGCAAATAAATATTTTCTCATTTATCTTGTGCTCTTGGTAATTGCGTGTTTAAAGGACACACATAAAGACCTGTCTGTATTTATAATTTGCTTTTTCCAGAGAATCCTATTTTTATTTTTAAAATTTATTTTTATTGAAGTATAGCTGATTTACAATGTTGTGTCAATCTCTGCTGTACAGCAAAGTGACTCAGTTTTACGCATATAGACATTCTTTTTAAAAATATTCTTTTCCATTATGGTTTATCCCAGGAGATTGGACCTGTGCTATACAGTAGGACCTTGGTGTTTATCCATTCTAAATGTAATAGTTTGCATCTACCAAACCCAATTTCCCAGTCCATCCCTCTCCCTTCACCCATCCCCCTTGGCAACCACAAGTCTGATCTCTATGTCTGTGAGTCTGTTTCTGAAGAATCCTACTTTTAATTAGAAGAAATACAATACTTAGACCCAGCTCGTGAGGTGTCTTTATCTCTGGGATGTGTTTAACTTCTAGTAGACATGAATGGATGACTACAGCTGGCCTTAGGCAAAATTGTGAAGTAGGTTAAAATGAATTTCAATATAATAAACCTGCTTTGTCTCCTATGTCTCATTGAATATTTGACAAACCTACCTGAGGTAACCCAGTCTCTCCTGCTGTCCTGGGACCTGTACTCAGTTCAGTCAACTTGCTACCCAAGTTCTCCCCTATCCCCTCCCACCATCCTCTCTGCCACACATACCCCTCCCACCATCACCCCATTAACAATTTTATCACTCCTTGGTACGTTCGTGATTTTATAACAGGTTTGTAATCCTAGGAATCAGAGCAGGAATTCCCAACTCTGATTTCTCATGTCCAGGACTGAGGACCCCTGAGAGTCTGTATTACTAGCAATATGTTAAGAATTTAGCTTTATCCATTTTGGGGTGTGGGAAGGTGGGAAGAGAGAGCATGAGGGTGAAGGGGAGGACAGGGGAGGAAGAGGTACAGAGAACTAAGAAGAGATGAGATTGGCACCTCCTGGCATGTGACACTGACAGTCTCAGAAAATAACACACGTTAACATGTTAAAGCTCGGAGTTATGACCTTCCAGTGAACCTTCTCATTTAATCTGTGAAGCCCAGAAAGTTGCTTAAAGTTCTATAATTACAGGCAGAACCAAAAAGACAATTTATCTATGACCATTCAACAACCAAAGATGGGAGTTAACTGGAAAGAAATTAGGTAATCTGCTGGCCCTGAAAAGTTAGGTTTTAGTCCCAGAAAGAGGGGAGGTTTATATTACTGTTCTAGGCAGAATGGAATGACACAATGGAAAGTCTCAGGTTTCAAGACTTTATGTGATAAGTAATTATTAAGTGACTGCTGTGTACCAGGCACCAACAATGAAATATGTTTCATCCTTTTTTCTCAAAGTTCGTTAAGAGGTGAACATTGTTAGGGATCATTATATTTTTAAAGAAACTTGCCGTCTGTTTTCGACTGCCTGTCAAGTTCAGTTGCTAGGGTATGAAATGACAGTGGTGTGCACGGGAAGGAATTTACATCAAACATGCTGGCTCCATATCCTCCTCCCCTGTGCCACTTAATTATATGATGTCATGAAGCAATTATCGTGACATCAAATCATGAATTTCATTTGTAACGGAGAAATTTCTTAATGACTGATATATTGCCATCAATCTTGCCGATGAATTTGGAGGTTTATAAGCCTTGAAAATTACTTGGGAAGTAGCTTTGACTTATAGATAAAAATATGCTTCTCCTCGCCTGTGCTCACAGAATTTATGCTGTAGTTGCAAAATTGAACTACGGTAAGAAATGCTCTATAATCTGCTTTAATTATAAGAGAATAGACTGTCTTGTCAATCATTTACTGACAGTTTGTGTTGTGTCAGCAAGTGACGGGAGGTTGATAAAAAGTGCTTCAATCATACAATCCGAATTAGTGTAAAAAGGACTACACAGATTCCTCTGCTAAGAGGAAGTAAAGTGGTGAAGAAATTGGGGTAAGAATGCAGATCAGAAAATATTAATTTGAGGACATGTTGTGAGGCTCTGTAGGGGGAATGAGGGGAATAGATGCATAAGAGGGCAAACACTACAAGGATCCAGGCAAATTGGTAACGTTCTCTGTGTTAAAGGAAATAAGTGAAGAAGAGGCAGAGGGGGCCACTACCCGAGGAGAATAAGACAATATGTCCTAATGGGAGTTTGCATGGAATGAGGGGCAGCTTTGAGAAGTAAAGAGAGTCAGCAAAATCATCAGGAGGCTCAAGGGACAGCCAGGGCCATTGAGACGTTGGAGTAGCCTCCTGGGGGGGGCACCAGGAAGCTGCTCTTGCTGGACCAGAGGGTAAACCCACAGGAACACAGGGCTCTGCTCCCCATGATGAAGCCTGAGCAGTCCCGTGCAATGAGCTGACCTAAGCTATCAGCTACACAGCTTCTGTAGCAATGATCATTGTCAATGCCAGCTTGAATTCTCATGCTCCACCAGCTTTGTCTCCCTTGAAAATATCCCTTCCCACTTCTGTGACCAGACAGACCCAATACCATGGCTCAAGTTGCCCCCCAAAGAGTGGCAGGTAGTCTGTAATTATTCCTTGAGCTGCAGATGGCTTTGATAGAGGGTGTGGAGTCCAAACCTTGGAGGCGGAGGGGGTGAAGAGACTTTGGTGTGATATAGGGGGGGAAAAGTCAGTAAACTCCCAAGCTTTTAGGTCACCAGGTAATCTGCAGAATATCAGTTCTCAGGCCCTAGCGCTGAGCCTCAAACCTTTGCTAATTTGTATCCCTGGGGTGATAAAGAGCGATGGGTTGTGGAATGAGATGGCTCCTGGTGGAAGTAGAGGAGATGTTACAGATACTGATAATTTGGAGAGGGAATAAGGGCCACAGCTGGGATGTGACTCTGATCCCAACTGGTTGAAGGCTGGGAAGGGACTATAGGGTCAGCAACGTTTGGTAAAGTTCTGTACTTGATATGAAGCAGTTCTTTAAAGAGGTGATTTTATGCGTTGCCAGGAACCTTTGATTTGGCAAAATGTATCCTCTGTCAAAATGTCTGCAGCAAAGTTATGTTTTAGGAGCAAATCTTGTGGCAGTTTCAAGAGAAATTGAAGACGGGGAAAGACAGACTCGTTAGAATAATCTAGATATGAAGTGACTGGGGCTTGCATTGGAGATCCAGCAGATGGCATGCTAACAGCTTATCTGAACAAATCATGGAGGATATATGAGAGGAGAAGTGGAAATCCATTCTGGCGCCTCCCAGATGCTCGTCCAGGGCTCAGCTGGATCATTGAACAATACAGATTTGTGGGCTCCATGCCAGAAATTCTGATTCGGGAGGTCTGCGAGGGGCCTCATGGGTGATTCTGTTGTAGACTCAAGGTAGGAGTCATTTACCACCAGTTCAGAGGTCTCAACCTTGTCTTCCCATTAGAACATCCTGATGAACTTTAAACAAATGCTGCTATTCACGGCCCACCCTGTACCATCTACATGAGTCTTTGGGAGGGGCTCATGCATAAGTACTCAGAAAAAATCTCCCAGGTGATTTTAATGTGCAGCCAAGATTGAGAACCATTGCTCGAGACCATAACGTGGTTGTTAAGACTTCAGACTTAATGTTTTCAGAGCTTAGACAAGTGGCAGGGCGGAGCAACCCCCCTGCCCCCCCCAAAAGAAACATCTGGCTAATGATAATCTAGGCTCAAATATTTGGCATTTGTTACTATCATTTTTAGGAAGAACATAAAACAGATTGGGGGAAAAATGGTTGAATACCTAATTCAAAAGATTAGGATAGTGACATCTAGCGTTGAATTTAGATGCTTACTCAGAATTTCAGTGCTCTGCCCCCACCCCGCCCCTTGGTGAATATTATTTAAAGTAAAATGCAGAGAAATAATTTCCAGTAGTCTTTTAATTCAGAGTCTTCAAGGCTATAAATTGGATGATTTGGAGACCGGCGTGAGGGAGTTAGTGAGTGGGCGTGTCCCAACTCAAGAAATATAATTATTCCTCTTCTTGCTTTCTAGTAAATTTGGAAAAGAAAAAAGAAAAAAACGAAAAACCCAGAAACCTGACACAGTAATTAACTGAGCCTTCCAGAACAACATCAAATAATTATCTCAAACAATTACCTGGTGTGCTGAGTTGGAGTAGATCTTTTCACACTCCTGTCTGACCCCAAATCTAGAGCTTTTTCACCCACTCCCCTGATTAGAGGTGTAGACGCTCATCTTTCCAGGAAGACAGAGAATCCCAGCCTGCCTTAGGCCCAGCCATACAGACCAGAGCGTTTTGGGCCCCCAGGTCCCCCTTTCTCCCTGGTACGTCCATTGCTGGCTGTTCCTGGCTCACGGTGGACTGAAGGAGAAATGGAGACCCCGCAGGAAGACTGAGAAAGAACCACACGGGAGCCCGTTCTTTGCCTCCACTGTCTCCAGACAGGTGAGTCCGTCCTTGCTTCCAGGCAAGCAGGTGGGGAGGAGGGGCAGGACGCACCTTCAGTACCCTTCCTTTCTCTCTATGGAAGTGAGAGCAGGAAGAAAATAAGCACCACCTTCCCCCAACGGCACACAGATACCTCTCTGAGTAAAAGGTGTCATTTTCTGCAAATAAATCTCTTTTGAATTTAAATAATGAGAAGATAATAAACCTAAACTTTCTTTAGCAGTTTTTTGGAATCTCAAAAACTGATGCAAATAGTGGACAGGTGTATAGAGAATATACAATATAAAGTCTTAATGCAAATTTAGCCTATTAAACATAAGATTCTTATAATGGGAGGAAGGCAAGCTGAGAACAGAGGTCTAGGAAGGATCAGCACAATTTTAAGTAAGATGTGGGACCCATATTAGAGAGAGAGCATGAGGACCACATGGAAATCACAACTTGCAGTTTCAAACTATGTCCAAATGGTCTTTATTTTTTATTATTATTATTTTTTTGCGGTACGCGGGCCTCTCACTGTTGTGGCCTCTCCCGTTGCGGAGCACAGGCTCCGGACGCGCAGGCTCAGCGGCCATGGCTCACGGGCCCAGCCGCTCCGCGGCATGTGGGATCTTCCCAGACCGGGGCACGAACCCATGTCCCCTGCATTGGCAGGCGGACTCCCAACCACTGCACCACCAGGGAAGCCCCAATGGTCTTTATTTTTAACAATGGTTTTTTAGTTTGTGATCAATAGAGTCTCCATTTCCTTTAACTTGTAACTGTGGTTAAGCCATCATGAAATAACTTGGATCTTAATTTTTCACACTGAGGAACAGGCCATTTTGCTAATTCCATAATCATATCAACAAACAAATTAGTGTTTATTCAATATGTTAGAAAATTGGGGATCTCACTTGAGCAGCTGGCTGTCTTGGCTTGCCAAATTAATTGTAGTGAACGACCTAATTTCTTAAGTAAATGAATTTGAAAAAAATCTCAGATCAAATAGGTTTGTGACTAAGCGGCAGAACTGTTAGGTTACCGTGTTTCCAGTACCAGAGAAGTCCCATTTTTGGGTCTGAAGCTCTATTAACAAATGCCATTTTCTAACGAGACCTTTTTTTTTTTTTTAAAGATTATTTTGATATGGACCATTTTTTAAAGGCTTTATTGAATTTGTCACGATATTGCTTCTGTTTTATGCTTTGATTTTTTTGGCGGCGAGGCACGTGGCATCTTAGCTCCCCGACCAGAGATCAAGTCTTTTTTTTTTTGACTGCGTTGGGTCTTAGTTGCTGGGACTACTCTTCGTTGCCGTGCACGGGCTTCTCATTGCAGTGGCTTCTCTTGTTGCAGAGCACGGACTCTAGGCGCGTGGGCTTCAGCAGTTGTGGCTCGCAGGCTCTAGAGCGCAGGCTCAGTAGTGTGACGTGCGGGCTTAGTTGCTCCGCGGCATGTGGGATCCTCCCGGACCAGGGCTCGAACCCGTGTCCCCTGCATTGGCAGGCGGATTCTTAACCACTGCGCCACCAGAGAAGTCCCTCTACTGAGACCCTCTTTGGTCATCAGTCGGCTCCCAAAAATTGCTGGATGAAGCAAGTTGAGAATAATACAGCAGTGTGAATTTGAGGGCCAATGCTACATTTGATAAGTAAACATGGCACTGGATTTTCAGTTCGTATTTTTAAAGGATTGGAAAGTTAGACATGTCCTGTCAGCTCAGGCCCTGAATGCCTGGCCTGTCTACTTCTGATCACATCCAGCTGTCTCCATAAAGAAAGCAAGCTCAGTGGCTTGTCTTTCTGGGACAGCCTGTGGTAATAAGACATGGCCCTAGTATGTGCTGTCTGTCTTCAGATCTCACCTTTTGAAGAACCTGAGCCTGCTTATAAGCAAAATAGAAAAAGAGATCAAAGGGCTATTGTTAATAATGATGTTATGAACAGGACTATCTGTTGTCACTAATGAACAGAATCTAAGCCCTCTTTTTGAGGCCGAATTCACCAACAGTTTCAAAAGCGCCTGTCCCACGACTTTCACTGGCTGGTGCTGCTCCCAGGCAGCATCTGCAGGCACAAGTCCTCCCATGTGAATTCCAGGTTTGGGGATATGAGCCTTTCCCAGGCTCGATCACGCTCAGGTGGTCTGCAGCGTGTCTTCTGACCCAAGGCCTCTCTGTGCCTTCCAGGGCAGCTCCTTCCAGAAGTTCTCAAGGTGTATGAAAATGAAGCCTGAACATTTCCTTCCTGCTCTGGCCAGTAACTAGTTCTTTGAATTGAGAATGAATCACTAGCATTGAAACTATCTGATCATGAGACTTATCTTCTAAAAACTGCTGTCTGGGGAAACATGGCCGTGTTAATACACAAGCAAACAAACGTCTTCCCCACAATCACTGAAAATACCCCAAAAAGGCAGTAACAGAGCAGAAAATTATAGCAGGGCTGAAGCTAACAAAAACTCAACTGCAGACGATAAACTACAAAGAGGATCTTCCAGGTGAAGCACAATTTGAACTAAAATGAAAGAAGACTCTGGGGGTACATTGCTGTGTGGTAGACAGTAAGTGGGTGTAATACAGAAGCCCCAGCTGATTCCTCACAGCTTAGGAAGCAAGGGCTGGATGCATGGATGGGTTTTGGCAAAGATGGGAAATTCCCTGAAGTCTTCTTCATGAAGAGTTGCCAGGAGTGGCAGAGCTGGAGGGTAAAAAATTTCCCTCAGTTTTACTGAGGCATAATTGACAAATAAAATTGCAATATATTCAAGGGCTTCCCTGGTGGCGCAGTGGTTGAGACTCCGCCTGCCGATGCAGGGGACACGGGTTTGTGCCCCGGTCTGGGAAGATCCCACATGCCGCGGAGCGGCTGGGCCCGTGAGCCATGGCCGCTGAGCCTGCGCGTCCGGAGCCTGTGCTCCGCAACGGGAGAGGCCACAACAGTGAGAGGCCCGCGTGCCGCAAAAAAAAAAAAAAAAAATTGCAATATATTCAATGTGTACCATGTGATGATTTGACATACATGTACATTGTTAAAGGATTTGGAGGATACATTTGTTCACCAAACAGTGTTGGCAGTAAAAGGGCTCTTCAGCCAAGTAGGGTCAATTTTTTTCTCCTTTCAACCAAGAGAGCAGATAGAAAGAAATGCCCAAAACTTCAGGAATACCAACCAAGGCTTATCGGGTACACGCAGCACAGAGAACTCTTGGGGGCAGTTCTCTACAGAGGAGAGATGGAGTGAGAATAGGAAGGAGCAAGGCTTCGTGCAGGGAACTCTGATGTATGTGATGTCTGAGCAACGCCTGACCAGCTGCCAATTCCCATGGTCCTCTTTTGGTGGCTCTCAAATTCTGTGGCAGAGAAGAATCATCTGGGGAAACTGTTTAAATATATGTTCCTGGCCCCCATCCCAAGAGGATCTTGAAAAAGCCTTAAAAATATGCTTTTTTAAAAAACCTAGTGCCTGATATTCCACCAGCCACATTTGGGAAACACTCGATTGCTATTTATTCAATTGGGCAATAAATGAAAAATAATGAGATATCTGAGCCAGACTAGCCATCAGAGAGCCAGAAAATTAGAGCAAATGATCACCAAAGAATCAATTTCAGAATCTACCAAATGAACGACAACCCCAAACCACTAAAAAGTACAATTTAAATGGTAAGTAAAAATGTATTAACTAAGAAGCAAAGCTCTGTGCATGTGAGCGTATGCCTGAAAACACACACACACACACACACACACACACACATACACACACTATAGAACTATAAAACCATGGGTTTAATAATATTTAAGCAATAGGCAGGCACCATACTAAGAGCTTTATATGCATTAACTCATTTAATTGTCATCACATCCTATGATGTGAAAAAAAAAAAGAATGGCAAACTAATTCCTTCATTCCTTGAAATCATATATTTATTGTTCTGTGTCTCGTATGCATCTACCATGTGCCACGCTGGGCACCTGGGGTTTCAGCAGGGAAGATGAGGAACAAATTCCTTGCCCCTGTGAGTCTTACATTCTAGTTGAAGAAGCAGAAAAGAAGCAAACAAACATATCTTTCAGGTAAATATATATTCTAAAGAAACATAAAGCAGAGCAAGGGTGTTGGATGGGAGCCTATTTGAAGTTGGGTTCTCAGCTATGGTGTCATCGGGAGAGGACAAATGTAGCTGTGGGGAGAGTCAAGCAAAAATCTTGGGAAGTGTATTCTAGACAACGGGGGCACACAAAGGTGGACCTGACCTTGGTGTTTTCAAGAAACACGGTCAGGCTGGAGCAAAGGGGCAAAAAGAGGAGTAACATTAGAAACCGACTTTGGATACAAATCATTGTCTACACTATTCCACTTCTAAGTCTGACCTCAGTGTACCCGATTCCAGGAAAATGGCCACTCCTGCAAACAGCTGAAAATACACATATTAGTGAAGATGAATATTATATAATAGTTCACGTGTGCATTGCCTCCAATGGATTTTTTTTTTTTTTTTTTTTTTTTTGCGGTACGCGGGCCTCTCACTGCTATGGCCTCTCCCGTTGCGCAGCACAGGCTCCGGACGCGCAGCCTCAGCGGCCATGGCTCACGGGCCCAGCCGCTCCGCGGCATGTGGGATCCTCCCGGACCGGGGCACGAACCCGTGTCCCCTGCATCGGCAGGCGGACTCTCAACCACTGCGCCGCCAGGGAAGCCCTCCAATGGATTTTTAAACATTCACATGATTCATTTATTTGGGCTCAACTATCAGTTGATTACGCTCCAGGTGTTCCTTTCTAAGTCAGTTGAGAATGCATTTTCCGACAGCCATAGTGCTTATGTAGTAGTTTTAATTTTCTAGAATGACCCTCAAAGTCCTATTTAGCACCTCTGTACTTAATTACGGTATTAATAGTAGTACATAGCCGGGATGATAGCATTATTTCTGTGAGGAAGTCAATTCTGGGTTCCACTCAGTGCGGTCAGTTCACATCTCCCCACTCTCCAGTTTCCATACAGCCCACTCTGGTTCTGCTGCTTTATAGCCTCAGAAGCAGCGGTTAGCAGTGAGGTTTCTAGGGTTCTTGTGGCATCAGAGGGAGTCCTGGGCCATTAAAGAGGGTTCTGATGATCAAAGTGGCAGTAGGGAATCACACAGGCATCCCGAGAAGCAACAGGAGGGGCGAAGATCGCACTTGTCCTCAGCAGTGGAAGGAAATGGGAAGTAAAGGTGATGGGAAAGCAGGCAGCAGAGAAGACGCTAGAATCCCCGGTGATTCCAGCACAATAGGGAGAAGACATCCAGTTAGTAATGCTCTGTTGCCAACACTAGGGGACACCGTTGTCACTGAAGAGGTGCCCCTCACACGGACTTCAATAACCTTGGAGTTGTATAATGGGGAGGCTCTGTTTTCAGCAGGAAATTGGAGGAAGTGAACTCCTGAATGCGACACCCATGTCTAGGTAAGAGATGGTTATATGTCAGGCATTTGTAAGTCGAAAACGACCTTACAAACTTTTATTCATATGTTATAAAGTTCTCCATACATTAAAAAAGTATAAATTTAATAAACCAGGAGATATAGTAGGATTATATGGCTTCGTGCTTTTTCATAGACCAAGTTGTGTGACCTCAACTGATAGTTTCTCTCCAGAAGTGCATTTCGAACGCATCCTTCCGACAGCATTGTGGATGAATGCAGAGAAAGCTAAGAATGAATACAGGAAGGATAATTAGGAAGTGATTGAAACAATGCAGGTAAGAGATGTTCAGAGCCCGATCTTGTGCAGGAGATTGAGAACACTTAGGCTGTAAAATTGGACAGGCTTGAGAAATCTGACATGAAGGCAAGGAGGAAGAATAGCAAAGGGCGCTTACTGGTTCCTGATTGACTAAGCAGGTGCCAGTGAACGCTGATGAAGGAACAGTTTTGGGGGAACAATGGTGAGTTCACTATTAGACACATTGAGTTAGATGCACCCAGGGACTATACGTATGGAAAGATCCGGCAAGCCTGGATCAATGGGGAGTCCAGTGTTGGAGATAGTGATCCAGGTGTCACCGTCCTGCAAGTGACAAGTAAACCAGGAGAATGCAAGAAACTGGTGCTAAGAGCTTATAGAGGACACAGGTCCAGGAAAGAATCTTGCGGATCATCAGCATTTAATGGTCAGAGAGAGGAGAGATCCTGGCAAGAGTTTATATTCTGAAATCAAAATCTTTAACTGGGTTTAAAAGCACCTAAACCAACCTATCTGCTCCCTGGCTACTTAATACTGTTCAATGATGACTGTTAAGAGCACTTACAATGGGCTTCCCTGGGGGCACAGCGGTTGAGAGTCCGCCTGCCGATGCAGGGGACACGGGTTCGTGCCCCGGTCTGGGAGGATCCCACGTGCCGTGGAGCAGCTGGGCCCGTGAGCCATGGTTGCTGAGCCTGCGCGACCGGAAAATGTGCTCCGCAACGGGAGAGGCCACAAGAGTGAGAGGCCCGCGTACCGCAAAAAGAAAAAGAACACTTACAATGAACATAAAATAGGTGGCTTCTTCCTCCTTTAAACTCTTACTGAAATATATCATGTAATAATTTGCAAAGAATTTAACACTGGTTAAAACAGGATTAAATAAACAGTCTTTGGTGATCTTTTAGAGGAGACTTTTACAGGTTATAAATATGTGCGTTGACTTGAAAATTTTTATTACAGAACAATAAACTTATTTCTGCCAATTTCATATTGTTTTGGTTAGCCCTAATAACATCGTTAAGGTTTTCATATTTTAACATTGTCAATAATGATTATGTCATCATTTTCTAATTGGAAAATACATCTTAGTTTTTTCAGGAAGACATTAGAAGCAAATACGAAAAATATTAACAATGACTGTGTGATGGTAGTATATTGTTGTTATAATACATATTTAAATTTCAAAAGATTATATAGTTTAGAAAACTGTTTATTTTCCATATTTTCCAGCTGCAGCCTGCAGTGAGAACATGTGATTACAAAGTTCTTTTTATACATGTTGAGTGTGCCAGGATTTAAAATCTGACCTCACGATTTATTATGTAAGTCATTTTTTATGTAAAAGGCTACATTCATAAATAGAAAAGTCATTCTACAGTTTTATTTTCTAGTTTTATATTTTTGACCATAATAAAGAAGTATCAGTATTTCATTAGTGACTGAAGACCTGCCCTCATTTTTGTTTCAATATGTGTGATTCTAGGAGGTTTCAGTAGAGCTATGGTTTTTCAAGTTCTGATTCCTCCCACTCTAATAGCCATTGACACCACCATTACAGGCACCACTGCTGCCAACTGAAACGAAGGCATTGTAGCCAGAGGAAAAGCATCCTGTAAGCAGCCATTGCACGCCTGTGCCCCCAGACTAACTGGAGGCTGGCTGATGAGAGGTCCACAGTAACCGTTTTGTCAAGTTCTTCTCAAGGCAGCCTCTAGAGGGCAGAGAAATCACAAGCCCATGAGCAGTTCTGTGCAGCTACCCAGTATTCTGCATCCCTTCTTTAATAATGTTATGTGGTGTGCTTTTAAAATTTCATTTCAAATTGATTTGTTTTCATAATATATTTGACCAAATTTCAAAGTTATGAAAGAATATTCTTGTTCCCCAGAAACAACCAATACTACCCAACATCACCAATTCCTTATGTATCTTTTCAGAGACAGTGGTGGGGGGGTGTGCATCACCCTATCTTCTCCCTTATTTTTATACAAATGGTAGCAGCCATACACCTTATTCCATGTCTTGCTTTTTTCACTTAATATTGCCTTGGGTAAAATTCAATGCAAGGATATAGAGAGTTTTCTTGTTTATGGCTGCAAATTCTAGCTATGGGTGTGCCATAATTTTCCAACTAATAGTTCAGTGAAGGGCATTTAGTTGTTTCTGCAGTACTACTGAGCCTTGGATATGCATAATTTCATTTACACATTGAGTACATCTGTAGCTTAAAAACAGGGAATTGCTTCACATAATTACGGGGGCTGGCGAGTCTGGTATCTGTAAGATAGGCTAGCAGGCTGGAAACTCAGGCAACAGGTCATGTTGTAGTCTTGAGTCTGAGCTTCGTACAGCAGGCCAGCAGGCTGGGAACTCAGAAAGGATTTTTTTTTTTTTAATTTATACGGTTAATTCATTCATACCTTCGCTTTGAATTCAGCCAACGAATATTTAATATGTTCCATGCTCTGCACTAAGCATAGGGTACATAATGTGAGCAAACACCATTCTTGAGGTGTTTTCACATGCTTGTGACAAATCTGTCACATTTCTGGCAGCTGCCATATTTTTCCCTGCCGGAACCAAGGAGACAATTGCTTCCTCTCTCTTCATCCTCCCCCAAATTGTTTCCCACTGCCCTGCTCCTGCCTGCCAACCTGTTTTGAGTGGCTTAGGTGTATCTGTCCCCCTCCACCCCCATAACACACACGCACACACACACACACTTTCATAGATGGGCAGAGCTGCTGGCCAGAATCTCTGCCCAGGCTCTTCCACAAGCAGGAACACAGTCTGCGTAGATCTGAGCTTGTTGTAAGTGCACTTCTTCTCCATCTCTATCTGATACCCAGTGGTCGAGGACCACAGATTTTCCCCTGTGATCTCCATGAGGAGAGACCCAAGTGGGCCTCCTGGGAAGTGTCTGAAATGCTGGGGAAGCTGGAGGTCCACCTTGGGCTCTCTTTTTCCCCTTGGGGAAACCATAGACCAAGGTGGGGGGACCTCTTGGTGCAGTGCTGTGCTGGCCTAAGGGAGGGGCAACAAGCTCCAAGTGAAACTTCTCTTACCCTTCAAATTTGGTCCTTCTCCATCTCTGTGGTCCAGGGTGAGGCTTAAGCCTCACCTCCTGTCTCCACCCCAGGTTCTGGGATTTTCACAATGGTGTCTCGTCTATGGATAGTTGCTAGCTGGTCTTCCTTTGAAGGGGCTGAAGTCAGGAATGACCTATGGTGCCATCTTCATGACGTCACCCTCCAGAATGGATTTCTATTTCACCATCTTGGAGTAGAACTCCTTTTATTCTTTCTCTCTCTCTCTCTTTTTTTTTTTTTGCTCTTAAGGCCTTCAACTGATTGGATGGGCTGCACCCACATCACTGAGGGTCACCCCCTTTACTCCTTTAAAGTCAACTGATTGTAGATGTTAATCATGTCTATAAAATCCTTCACAGCAACATCTAGACTAGTGTTTGATCAGACAAATGGGCACCATAGCCTAGCCAAGTTAACACAAAAAATTTAACCGTCATATCTAGTTACTCTCCACAGAGGCTGTACCGATTTACTCTCTTACCTAGAACGTTTGAGAGGGGCATGCCCAAGGTAGCATTAGAGGATCATTATCAAAGCATTTTGAAAGAGGTTCTTGTTTGCCTCTGTAAACCATCTTATACTATTACACTAGTAATAGCAATAACTCCACTTGAATTATCTCTTACAATGTTTTGGAGGCTGTTCTTACTTTTGCTGGGGAAGGTGGGGAAAATGATATTGAACTGGATTTTTAAAAAATTCTCCTTAAAACTTTAAATTCCCTCTGTAAACAAAGTCTTTCCGAAGAAAATCTCTCTCCCCCCCGAGGACACTGCTTCCTCTGCAGGCTTCTCAAGAAGAGTGCTGAGAATCATCCTTGCTCTTGTTTGTCTCTTCCAGGTCATTGCTTCTCCTCCCCAAAACACCTACTCTTGAATCTCAAGTCACCAGGTTTTCAACCACTTCTCTACATTGCTAGTGTTCTCCACCAACTCCCAGATCACATTCCCTCATTTCTCTCTCTCTGTTTTTTTTTTTTTAGTTCCTGGATCACTGTTATTCTCTTCAACTGTATTTCTGTTCCAATGATTGTCTACTTGAGTATCTACACAGGTGAAGCTTTCACATTCTGCTCTGGTTGAACTGGATTTTTAAGGGTGAGTAAAGATCTAGGCAAACAAGGTGCGAAAGGGCTAAAATTCAGGTTTTGTGAATAGGGAACTACAGAGTGAGATTCAAATTAAGTTGGGGCAAGATCCCGGCCATATATAATTTTCTTTCTTTCCTCCCTCCCTCCCTCCCTTCCTTTCTTCCTTCCTTCCTTTCAACTGAAGTATAATCGACATACATTATGTTAGTTTGGGGTGTACAACATAACGATTTGACATTTGTATACATTGCAAAATAATTTATTTAGACTCTATGAGTATATGATGAAAGTCATGAATATTTTCATTGTAGGAGTAACAGGCTAAAATTTGTGTATGTAAAGATAACTTTGATTGTAATGTAGAAGATCAGTTGGAAAGAATTGTTGCTAGGGATTCTACCAGGCTAAAGAGGTGTGTCTCTTGGTGTCATATTATTTCTTAGATGATATTTTTGTTCATTGTGCCACATCCTGGATTTCAGAGGCCAAGGTAAATATATCCTGATTGGCAATGTCACCCCATCACCCGGGCTAGAGTTGTTCTCACTGGTGACATATCTCCAGGGTACCCAAAAGAAGTTAGGTACTTGGGATACCATAGCCTTATTGGTCCTGTCCTTTAAGCTGAGTAGGACAAGCCGGGGGGATTTTACTTTAAGTTCTCTGAAGATGGATGGGAGTAGAAAAATGTAATTTAGTGGATAAGTGTGTATTTTGGAGTCTGGAACCCAGGAAGTCTGGGTTCCAACCTAAGGTCTGTTTTGCAATTGGCTATGTGATCTACAGTGGCCACTTAATCCCTAAATGCCCTTTCCCTTACATAAAATGTAGCAATGAAAATTAAAATAGTACCTTTGCCACACAGAGTTATCATCCAAAGTACACACAGGGCAGTGCCTAGCACATACTAAATCTTAATAAATGTTAGCTATTGTTGTATTTGTTTATATTACTTTGTAGCAAGCTAACTCTTTGGGAAAAGTCCTTTATTTAGTGTTTCAAACTCCCGTTTGCAAAGCAGGAGTAAAGAAATAACATTAGTAGGTTAGAGACATATAGAATATAATGTTGCAATTAAATAATCATAAAATCACATTTATATTAGCTTTGTTGCTTTTTAACTTTATCATATGGAGTAAGGGTATTACTTGATAAAATATTTATTTGTGTCAATATGTGTGTTGTGTGTGTGTGTACTGGATCATCATGTAAAATGTATTTTTACTCTAGCTCACAATAAAAAAAATATACATATATATATATATATGTATATATATTTTTTTGTGGTACGTGGGCCTCTCACTGCCGTGGCCTCTCCCGTTGTGGAGCACAAGCTCCGGACGCGCAGGCTCAGCGGCCATGGCCCACGGGCCCAGCCGCTCCGCGGCATGTGGTATCCTCCCAGACCGGGGCACGAACCCGCGTCCCCTGCATCGGCAGGCGGACCCTCAACCACTGCGCCACCAGGGAAGCCCACAACAGATATATTTTTAACAGTTTGAAAAGAAGCAGTGAGGCTAGAGCCCTGAGGCACTGTCAAGACCTGAGACTCCCAAATGTTGCAATTGTTCTACCCTAGGTAGAGGAAAATTCAAAACACCTAAGCTTCTACCATGTTCCTGTAGGACCTTCCTGGGATCCTTGGTCGGTAAGAGAATGCAAAGGGGAGATCCTTAGCTTATTTACTATCTGCCCTTCTAGACACGCCTGGATTCCCAAGATCCAACGGAGGTCCAAGTTGCACTATTAAAACAAAAACAAAAACAGAAGCACAAAATGAAAAAAAGCCCTATATAATATATCCTTCACTCTAGCCAGTGTTTGCCTCTTTTCTTCTGGGTCCCTGGGAAGCCTGAGAACTGCCTGAAAGGGTGGTCAACCTCCTGGTATATAAATGGGTGGGAAGTAGCACCAGGCTACTGTGAAAGGGCACCAGAAACCTGGTATCTATTGAGAACTATTGAGAAGTTAATGCCACCAGGAGGCCTGTGGCATGGTAGAAATTCCATACTATAATAAAGTGTGAATAATGGATAAGACTTTCTAGAAAATTGTCTTGTGGCCCAAAAATAATGTAGGAGGCTGAGAAGAAAATTTCCATTCTCTCCTTTTAGCACTTTGACCCTTTCTGCTGCTGCATGCCCCTGTTTATTCAACTTGGCCATATAAAGATGGAAAAAAAGATTTGGGGGAAGAGTATAAAAATTAAGAATTTAAATAAATAAGTCTAATAGATATTATGACAATAAATGAAAATTTAAAATAGATTTAAAAACTGAAAGCCTAACAGGTAAAAGATAAAAGGTAGAACTAGAAAGATAAATTTTTTTTTTTTTTTTGGTCACGGGCCTCTCACTGTTGTGGCCTCTCCCGTTGCGGAGTGCAGGCTCAGCGGCCATGGCTCACGGGCCCAGCCACTCCGTGGCATGTGGGATCTTCCTGGACTGGGGCACGAACCCGTGTCCCCTGCATCGGCAGGCGGACTCTCAACCACTGCGCCACCAGGGAAGCCCCAGAAAGATAAATTTTAAGATGAAAGCACAGCCTGTGAGATCATAAAGTTAAAAAAGTAAGGAAACCAAGGTTAAGAACAGGAAAAAAGAAAAGAAATACAGGACAAGAATTTTTTTTTTTTTTACCATAGTAAGTCAGTGCAATTTATTATTGTAGTTAGAAGCACAGCCTACCATGTTTTCATAAAACAGAGTACCAGTGAAGTACGAGAAAACAGTTCACAGAGATGATAGCCCTTTAGCCTTTTGTGACTTCAGAACTTAAAAAGACAAAAGCCAACTAGGACTTCTATTTGACATTCAGATGGTTACTTGCTCAACACTAACTGAGTTAGGAGATAGCTAAACATCTCATTCTTATTTACTTATGGTGTTCTCAGAAAGTTCCTATTTGGACGTGGACAGTTCTCAACCTGGCAGCACATCGGAGTTTTATCTAAGAAGCTTTAAAAAATTACCAAATGCCCAGGCCAATTAAATCTGGAGGGTAGAGCCCAGAACATTAGTCTTTATGTTTTCTCAGGTGATTCCAACTTGCAGCCAGGCTGCACACCACTGATGTATCCCTTTCAGAAAGCCGTTGCATGAAAGCCATATCGTATCTAAATAGTACTGTTTATTCTAAATTTCACCAGGAAAATGGACTTTTAGAAGACACAGCTGCGCTTCTTCTAAAGGCGCAGCTTCCTGTTTCAGAAGCGCTGGTCCTTGGAGGTTATCTGGAGCGCTGCTTGAAGAGGACGGGGTCCTAGTCTTGGCAGAGGAGGCAGAGTTTCAGGCTCCGGCAGAAACGAAGAATGTCCAGACGCCCGTGAGCACCAGGATGATGTATGCCGACACCAGCTTTAATCCATAACGAGGATTTATGAAGCTCAGGGCTGACACCAGCAGATGGGGGAGAAGAACTACAAGAAGGGTGTACCACTTTTTCTTCTCACAGGCGTCCAAACGCACAGTGCCCCAGAACACATGCAGCAGTATGATCACCAGTGTCATGAAAGCTGAATTTAGGAAGCACTGGGGAGGGTCTCCGTGAATGCCCACGGTGCCCGGCCCCAAAGAGTCAGACAGGGTATTTACAAAGGAAAATACTCCACTCATGATTCCAAAGCCCAAACCAGAAACATAAGCTATTAATCACATAGAGGGTGCCGTCTCACCTGGGTTTATACTCTTCAAGCCCACACGGGCTTTAAAAAAAAAAGGTTTATAATATGCAATATGGCACATTTCTTGGATAAGGACTGAGGCTAACACTCCAAAGATCAGCAGATATTTCTGTATTGGTCCATCTTAGGACAAGAATTTTTGGTTGGTAAGATTTTGTGTTTGTTTTTTTTTAATTAAAGCATTTTCTAGAGTTGTTTTATTCCTTTCAAACTAACCGTTTTAAAACAAAAGCTTTAATTGTGTGTGTGTGTGTGTGTGTGTGTGTGTACATGAGTGTGAGTGTATAAAACAAAAGAAAGACACGGGGAATGAGCGCTACCAGCTCCCTCCTCTGGCTTCTGGCTAAAGTCAGAGTTACTCCTTCCGACAAAGCCCAGACACAAGTGGGGACATCTCACTCTGATTCAGTTTCTGAGGAAACCCCGAAAAGGTGCAACACATTTACAAACCACTGCTCAGATATGGAAGCAAATGTAGGCTTCTCAAATATTCAGTCATGAACTTAACGGAAAGCGGGCAGGGGGACACATGCATGTCAGTTCACTGATTTCAGTCCTTTTCAATTCAAATAGTCTCTTTCAACTCCATCTTCAAATTTCTTCTTCTCTCCCCATCTCCAAGATGGCATCTATGGGGTTGGGTTGGGGGAGCTTTAAGGGTTCTCATGGTGACAAGGAATTGAGGGATTTCTTATACACATAGGAGAGGAACAGTCCTTCTGAGCCCTCTCTGGTTCCTGCTCTGGGGTTTGGTGTCCTCTGAAGCGTTAGTGACTGGTAATACCTGGCGGTGTTTGGTATTGTGATGGTGTCCACAGCCAAAATCCACCATTTGCCCATCAGTTTTGAAATGCTTGACATTTCTCTATCCTGGGCCTCAGAAACTCCACTGGTCATCTCAGCGTTTATTTGCGACTTCCTAGGGCACACACTAGTGTCTGGGTGCACTGCAGCCTCCACTCAGGCATGGGCAACCAGGCGTGGTATTTCAGGTTCATCTACCTGTTCTCTTCCTGTCACATATGATACAACCTCTTCTTGGAGGCTCTCAGATTTCCCAGGTTCTATATGGTGAAGGAAGCAACTAGCTCCAAGTTTCCCTCATATTTGTCTAGATACATCTACTTCTTTGTTCCCTCTGGAATTTGGTCTGGAGCAAGTTGCCAGAACACATACATCTTTTGCTCCCCTTTTCTCCTTTCCCTTTCTACCTTCTCTGGGAATGAAAAGTATAGTCTTTAACCTTCCTTTTCGCATGGCAGGGATCCCCCTTACAGCATAGCCTTGCTTCTCCCTATCCCTGGCTTAATGGTAAAGTGGGCAAAGTCTGAATCTTGATGTACTAACTGAAACTTAAAGAATTTAGAAAACAATTTCTCTTCCAATAAACCTCATCTTAGTAATCTCTTGCTAGGGACTCAAAAAAAGGTACTTTGGTCATCAAAAGCCCAACATATAGCTCTATCTTCCGGGAAGCCGTTGATTATGAGGGTCCACAGGGAGGTTAGAACTGATTTCCCCCATAAGCAGTGCCTTCCCACAGGCAGGAATGGAGAGGAGCAGAGTGGAAGGTCACACCCACCCTCTTGGCCATTCACCTCTATCTAGGAGGATTCTGCCTGTATAGCTGTGCTCTCCTGACTTGGAAGTTAGGGCTGCCTCTCAGTGGTTTTGCAAGGCTGATTCTACAAGCACCACCCTTCCAGCTCTGCGGAGGCCACGGGGTTAGGTGCAGTACGATGCTGGTCCCCACAGGGATATATGGAGATGTGAGTGTGAGGCAACTTCCGAACAGTTTGAAATAATTCCTTGAGATTTCTGATGTGGGCTAATCATAAGACATTAAGTCAACACAGCATCTTCTCATTGCTTCCTTCTTACAAATAGGTCCTGTCTTATTTCCATCTAGGTCAGAGTTTCTCAGTCTCAGCACTATTAACATTTTAGGTCATATGGTTCTTTTCTGTGAGGGGCTGTCCTGTGCGTTGTAAGATATTAAGCAGCATCTCTGGCATCCATCCACTGTTTGCCAATATCAGTTCTTACCAGTTGTGACGACCAGAAATGTCTGCAGACATTGCTGAATGTGCCCTGGGGAAGCAAAGCAGCCCTGTTGAGAAACACTAATTTAAACCTTGGTCTTATTTTGATGTCGTTGCGATGTTTTAATTGTGTGCTTTTAAAAAATATAGAAATATTTTACTTACTTCTGATTCCTGAAGTAGTAAAACTCATCATAAAATATATTCCACATAAGTTTTAACATTTTTACAGTTTCATCCATGCGTGGCTTTCCCCCCCCATTTGTAGCCATACAAATGTTTAAATAGTTTTCTTTATAAAAATGTCATTTGCCATTCTGTTTTGAATTTTTCTTTTTTACTTAGTAATACTTGTGTTTCTTATTTTTGACTTGTCTGTTCATATCCTTTGACTTTTTTATGTTGAGGTGTTATATTTTTCTTCTTAACTTGTAAAATATATGTGTGTGTGGCTAAAGAATATCAAGTTTTGCTTGTTATGTATGTTTCAAATGTTTCCCAGAATTTAATTTATGTTTTTCTCATATACAGAAATTTTAATTTTAATATAATCAAATTCATCGATATTTTCCTTATTGTTTTAACTTTTTGGGGGTCATGTTTAGGAAAACCTTTCTGATCCCAAGATTATAAAAATATTCACCTATATTTTCCTCTATCTCCATTTTAGTTTGTTTAAATTTTTTTGATTATTATTTTATTCTCCTTTAAATTTTTCTTCATTTCTGTAAATTTTTTGTCTTCTGCTTCTTCTAGATCATTTTTTATTAAATTAAGATAATTAATTTATTTATTAAATTATTTTACATCTCTGAGCTTTTGCAGTTTCTGCTTTGTAGTGTTTCTTCATAGAGGCACTTCTCTAAGTTTAAAAATTCATGTTAAATGTTTGCTCACAAATTTCAAGTGCTTCATCGTCATAGTTTTCTGACAAGTGCACTCAGCTATTATTAAGTTTTGTTGTTGTTTTTCACAATTTTTTTCCTGTATTAGCTTTGTGTCAATGCTGTGCCCATCCTTCACCCAATAAAAATGGGCTATTTTAGGGCTTGCCTGGTGGCACAGTGGTTAAGAATCGCCTGCCAATGCAGGGGACACGCGTTTGAGCCCTGGTCCGGGAGGATGCCACATGCCGCAGAGCAACTGAGCCTGTGCGCCACAACTACTGAGCCTGTGCTCTAGAGCCCATGAGCCACAACTACCGAAGCCCGCGCGCCTAGAGCCCGTGCTCCACAACGGGAGAAGCCACTGCAATGAGAAGCCCTTGCACCGCAAGGAAGAGTAGCCTCCGCTTGCTGCAGCTAGAGAAAGCCCGCGCACAGCACCGAAGACCCAACGCAGCCAAAAATAAATAAATAAATAAAATTTATTACAAAACAAACAAAACAACGATAAAAAAGGGTTATTTTATGACTCATCAGTAAATGATTTGAGTTTTCCTAGAAGAGAAGTTCCTGGGGGGTAGAGATTGGGCAGAAAGATCAGGCTAGTTGAAGGACTTCTTTGCAGCCTCAGAGAGAGTCCACCTCCTGTAGAGGGGGCCTGTGTGCCCCCATTTGCTGTGCAGCCAGCCCTACCCCCTTTCCTTCTTTGGATGAGACATGGTTCAGGGAGACTCAGCTGCCCCCTTACCTCATCCTCCCCCCTTCTCAACCCATTTCCTCCGCTTGTTGATGCAAACAAGGGACATAGGTTTTGCCTCTAAGAGGGGCTCCCCATTTTCAAGAAATGTGTTTTTGCTACGCCCTGTAGCATTCTCCATGCTCTCTTCCCCCACACAGGCATGAGCTCTGGCTGATCTCTGCTGATTTTGGCAGAGCTTACATGTTTTCGAGTCTGCATAGTACATCGGACTCCTGGTTTTGCTGAAAATGGAGTTTGTGGAATTTTATTCATTCTCCTTTTTGCTTTTATGTGACTTCCACAAAGTGAACAGGGAAAAATCCTAGCTTAGGTAGCCATGTTTATCCTGGAAGTCCTGATTTTAGTTTCTGGCAATTTTGAAAAGCTGTTATTCAGTCTAGTAGTTGTTAGTACTACTTCCAGATTTTGGAGGGAGCAGTATGTCATCTGCAAATAAAGATAATTTTTTTTTTAATCAGAGTTTTTTCTTTGGAGTATAGTTGCTTTACAATGTTGTATTAGTTTCTGCTGTACTGCAAATAATTTTTGTCACTGCCTCTTCAATGTTTATAGCACTTAATTCTTTACCTTGGTCTGTTGTTTGGCCAAAACATTTTGGAAAATATTGAGCACTATTGGTGATAATTTCCTTCTTTTTCTTATTCCTCACTATAAAAAGAATGCCTTGGGATTTCACCATTAAGTGCATGTTATGTATTAGATGCTTTGTTAGCTTCATGTTTGACCTTATTCTGTGTTCCAGCTCTCTCCCCTCCACACCCATGATAGAGGCACTCATCCATCATGGCACTCGTTCCTGCTGAGCCTGATGGGACTTCATATGTGACACAAAATCTGTTTGCCATCCTTGTTCTAAACAATAAGGCATTTGCATTTCATTTGAAGTAGGTCACCTGACTAAGACAAGGTTCATGCTTCTAGAAGAAATAACAGTTGGCGAGAAGACTATTACAGCCAATCCCAACACGTATTTTCTTCTTCATTAGCGTAGAGTTGGCATCATGACAGTAGACAAAATCACACTGGGCAGTGATTGTTATAAAGAGAGAAGTAAGTATTAAAGCTTGGGAGAAAATAAGTAAGCATGAGTTGTGCCAACCTAAAGACTAGCATTTATCTCCAGCAAATATTGGGGCCTCTATGCCCAGAGGTTTCTTAGAAGCCCTTCCTCCTTGCCCTTCTGCCTCAGTTCCTGATGCCTACCTCCCATGGTGGGCTATGTCCTCTGTCAGTCCTGTAGGTCTGAACTCTCGCCTGCCTGAGCACACGCTCTGTTACCTGGCAGCTTCGACTGCCACCCCTGAGACTAGCTGGTGACCAGTCGTCAGCATCATTATTATTCTTGGCACGATATCAGAATGGACCTAGAGGGAAATTTTCCTCAAAAGAGATAACACATTCGTTATTTTCTTTCATCTCCTGTTTATGCTGATTTAGGGGTAGAAACACATATTTGTTGTTTAAGTGTTTTATTTTGGTAAGTGTACATTTGCTCATGTAATATGGATCTGGAAATGAGTCTGGAAATAACTTCTGAAGCTATCTGATCTCTAACCCTTTGATTTCCATGGAAGACTACTGTTAAATCAACTAGCACATAAGCTCATGGACCTATTTTTACCAACTCTGATGGCTTATTAAAAGCAAGAGCATGATGTTTTAAGCCTCAGTCAAAACAGAGAAAATAAGATTTAGGTTGTTTTCCCTGTTTTTGGAGGAGGTCATTGAGAGGACATGACCTTCATTGACCGGCAAACTGGACCTGGGCAATCAGAGGCCCCTCCCCCCCCATGTTTGGAATGAGTGTTCAGCCCACTGTTCCCACAGAGGTAGCTGTTCCGAGGGCACAAATGTGAGAGAGGAAGGTGCTGTTGAGACCATGTGGATGGTATATGTTGGATGTCATTGTGGATGTGTGATGACTTGCGGTCCTCCAAGGAATCTCTCTCAACGGCAGAGAGCTCAAGGAGATGCTCTGGAGGCAGCTCAGTTTCCGCCATCCCCTCCGGGCATTCATTTGGGATGGGGCATTTATCTCTCCTATGTTGCCTAAGAGCCTAGGTTCATGGTGTCTCTCTACTTCCTCTCCTTCCCCAGTGGTAACCCCTCTCTGACCCTGTTTATGGCAGTGCAGCCCATAGAGTCAGATCAG
This sequence comes from Monodon monoceros, assembly GCF_005190385.1. NCBI lineage: Eukaryota > Metazoa > Chordata > Mammalia > Artiodactyla > Monodontidae > Monodon > Monodon monoceros. The sequence continues at coordinate 41,423,095 of NW_021703765.1, forward strand.
GTGCGGAGCTAATCATTATGTTACTGTGAGGAAATTTTAGGGTATGAACTAGGTGGCTGAGGTTAATTACAGGCTGAGTATCTCATTACTCAGTTCAACAACAGTACTGAGCATAAAACATTCTTTCAGGCATTCCCTGTCATCGCTCTCATTACTAGTCCCAAAGCCAATTTCTAGACCATTTTGATTGTTTTACCCAGTTCTGAGTTCTCTCTGAGACCCCTAGATTCCTGGAGACTTGGGACTTTTTGAACTCTGGGTCACAGGTCAGCCCCTTCAGCCTCCTAGTTGACTGGTGGTTAAGAGAGCCGTGAGTTAAGAGTGGTAACTGGTTAGTTAGCCATACTTTTGATGAAACATTTTCAGAAGCTTCTGTCTGAATTCCTCTCTCTCTCTGTGTCTTGTATTATTCCCACCACCTTTCACTCACAGCACTGATGAGTTGAATGAGCATTGAAATTGGAACCAGAAGACTTGAGGTTGGGTCCTAGGTTTGCCATTTGCTAGCAGTTGTGCCTGGGAAATTTCTTTAAGTCTCTGAGCCTCAGTTTTCTCATTGACAAAATGGAGAAACTTTTGCCTTTCTTATTTTACAGGGTTGTTGTGAGGTCAGATTAGCATAATGAAGGCCACAGTCGTGTAGTTTGATATTTCGCCATAGGAGGCTGTGATTCCATTAAAAAGACAGTCCTAAACATGACAGAGATTTGGCTAAGAAATGAAACACTACTGAGAGTCAAGTGAATTGCCTGTGATCAATGGTTCCTATATCTGAGTGACTTAGAATTAGTGGGGTCAGAAAAACAGTATTTTTATAAGAGCGCCATAGGATTTCCAGGTAAAACACACAACGCATGGCACATGGGACATCCTCATACTAAAAAGTTGGTCATTGTTTATCTGAATCTCAATTTAACTGGGAATCTTGTATTTTACTTGCTAAAGCTGGTGATCCTACATGGGTAATTCTCACGAGCGAGCTGCTTTTGAAACTACTGACCCACATCCTGCGTAGGGCTTGATTGAAAGCGAGGGAAATGAGCTGACTGCCTCTATGGAGGATTTCAGATGCTCCCAGGAGATCATGGTCTTTTCTCATGAGAATAAAAAATCCTGCCTTACCACCTCCTCTAGGCTTGACATTTTATTCTTAGAATTGAGTACATTGCAAATGTCCGAGGGAAGGGGAGAAACTTCAGGTTTCTGAAGTTTCCATTATTTACATTTTACCATAGTTAAACGACCTAAAAATAATTTTTGAGAGTAAGTGAAGAATATGAGGCCCTGAATCTCTCTGGAAAGGGGAGGATGGTGGCCTGATTTTAGTCCCAGAGCCAGGATGTAGGAAAGGCTAAAGACACACATTGCCTAATCCCCAGGCCTGCCCTGGATCTGACTTGTTCTCAGTTACAGTGAAGCCCAGCCTCGTAGGTGGCCTGTGTGACCTCTCTCTGTTCAGGTGGAAGGGAAGTGGCAGGAATGGCCTTGGGGGAGCAGTAACTTAAGCATTGTAGTGCCAGTGGGAAGATCCTGACAGCGGACAGCAAAACAGCTGAGGTTTTCTTCTTGCTCTAGTTCAGTGTTGTCCAATAGAACTTTCTGCAATGAGGAGAATGTTCTGCACTGTCCATTACTGTAGGCACAAGCCACAGGTCACTCCTGAACACTGGAAATGTTGCTAGTGTCACCGAAGAACTGGATTTTAAATTTTATTTAATTAAAATTGAAATAGTTGTAGGTGGCTAGTAGCAACCATATTGGACATGTGGTTTATGGGCCAATATCAGTCTACACTAGAGTCACTCCTTGGCCGGCAACTTGTGGGCTGTGTAGACACAGTTTGCACAGTTAGAAAAACAAACTAACCTGATTTAGTTGCCAACATTTAATAATTAGAACATTTCCGATGAAAAACTTAATTTCTGGCTTCTTTGGAAAATATCAGGATATCTGAAAACACCAAGCCAACAGTCCTTTAAGGCACCAATTAACTTGAGCTTATCAGTGTTATTTTGTTTTGCTTTGTTTTATTTTACACCCCACCTGTTTTCCTCTTTTATTTTATCTGCCTGGCTGCCACAAGAATTTGATTTGGGGGTCCCTGTTTGAGAAACAACATTTCAGTTTCACTTTTATGAAAACGAGTTAATTAAACGTCTAATTTTGAGGTGTCTTTTACAAATATCAATTAGAAGCTGCCTCTCTCAGACTGACTAAAAAAGGGGTCCACGTACAGGAAAGCAGTAGCTTCAAGCTCCGTCAGAGCAGAATTGCAAACTGGATTCATCATTTTTTAAGTGGACAACTTTGCGACAGTCCTTTTGCCTCTCAGAAACTCAGTTTCTCCCTCTATGACATGAAGCCAATAGTGGTAGCTACCTCATAGTGTTCTTATGAGGTTTTTCTGCAGTGAGGTGTATAAAGCACTTAATATCCATGATCAGTAATAAGCTTAAAATTTAGAAAGTAACATTTTCATTTGAGTTATAATTTTTATACTTAGATAACATCAATTTTGGAAGAAGCTGGTGAGGACTAAACAGTGCTTGGAAAAAAATGCACTTTTTTGTTAATAAATGAAAAAATACAGTGCTGCAGCCTACACAGGGGAAATAAAATGTTCTTTTCATACGTTTCCTGGGTTAAACTCATTGTCATAATCTAATATATCCCACAAGAAAATAACTGTATTTTGAGCCTGTCAAGATAAAATTGGCTTATTAACACACTTTTCCTTGCTTAGTGGCATTGTTAATTTGGAATTTGAAAGGAACCAAAAAATAGAAAAAGAAATCAAATTCAGGTGGAATTCAACATCACCAAAAGCTCTTAAACATGGGACAATGAATATAAATGTAAGCACAACAAAGGAATTTAGGAAGGAAGAAGTGAAAATGGTCTTCCTGAAAGGTACTATGTGAGGAAAGCAAAAGGAAAGAACACGTATCAGTAGAGGAGCAAAAAACAATGACAACTGCAAACTTTTGCAGAAATCCAGTGGTAAATAAGAAAAAGACTGTATGTTTTAGACTAGTGTCTACACCATCAGGAGAAGCGATGGCCAGCGGAACTTGTCAGACTTTTAAGGTTACTGATGTTTGGGAAATGGCAGGAATCTAAACTTAAGTGACTATAATCCTCTTAGGATATTTGGCTATTAAAAGTTACTTAGGAAACAAACATTTGAGAATGAGCTGAATGCAGGGCGGTGAGAACAACCAGTCAGGGCTCTGTTCTCAAAGAGTTATCATCAAGTTGGGAGAGGTAGGAGAGAACAGAGGCTAGTATATGGGAGATAGATGATGACTGGTGAATTCAGAGGGGCATTGCATAGTCTTTATTTTCTAATAATCCCATGTCTTTCATTTTGAAATGGGGTTTGAATGATGATAGATGAATAAGAGTTTACCAGGTGGACAATGGGAGAAAGTGATTCCAAGCATAGAGACCAGCATGTTCAAAGGCTCAGAGACTTAAAATACTGAATAAAAGATGGAGAAAATTTTATTCTCCATAATATGGTGCACAGAGAAGGTTGGTGGGATGGCTTACATTACTAGCAAAATCGTGTGTAGGGATTTTGGGATTTTGGAAAGGAGAGGGGACCATGAAGGGAAAACTGAGCATGATGTTGAAATTGTGTGGTATGTGATGTAGTTTTTCCTCTGTGCTACCCCCAATCTAGTAATCCTAGTAGGCTTAAGAGATGCTTGATGTTTGGGAATTATTTGTGGATACCAGTCTTGGGAAAGAGCCAAGGTCATGGGACCAGGGGCAAGAGGACAGACACAAAGAACCACCAAGACCACTGCTGACGTTATGTCATTCTTGTACAAATTTTACGAAGACACCTATTTGGGACTGGGTGGTGGCTTTGTGCAAAAACGAGGCATTTGCGGCCCCACAGCAGGTGCACAGCTTTGAGGGCAAATTGTCAATGTTTTGCAGCTCCCACTCATCTCCCTGGTTGCACACCCTTCTGCAGTGCACAGCCTGCTCAACCCTATGTGGCAACCCCCATCATGAGAAAGTATGCATGGGGGAGGGTTTTTGACCGTCACAGGTCATGGAAGTGGGGTTTAGGCCAAGATCACCTAATCCCTGAAGGATTCGGAGATTATATCACACGTGCATGTGTACAGTTTGTTCAGGGAACTCTGAGCAGGTTAGTATTTTTGGAAACTATGTTTTTAAAGGACTGTATTTGTTTCTTGGGGCTGCCGTGACACGTTACCAAACCTGGATGGTTTAAAACAACAAAAATTAATTCTGTCACAGCTCTGGAGGCCAGAAATCCAGAAGTCTGAAATCAAGGTATCAGCAGGGTTGATTTCCCTGATGGCTCTAAGGGAGTTTTCATTCCATGTCTCTCTCCTGGCTCTGGTGGCTACGGGCAATCCTTGGCAATCCTCAGTTTATAGACGCCATTCAGTGTGTGCCTCTGTCTTCACATTGTCTGTTCCTCTGTTATAAGGACACTTATCATTGGATTTAGGGCTATGCCTATTACATTTCCAAAGACCTTTTAGCACATTAGGTCACAATCACAAGTCCTGAGTGGACATATCTTTTGGGGGCCACCATTCAACATACTACAAGGGGAGTCATGGGAAGCCATTAGGCCAGCAAACAGGCAGGAATCTCCCATCTGATATTGTGTGATCATCGCATTGCTTATTTATACAGTAAGTCCCCTACATATGAACGGGTACCTTTCCGAGAGCACGTTCGTTAAGTCCAATCTGTTCGTTAAGTCCAGCAAAGTTAGCCTAGGTACCCAACTAACACAATCAGCTATGTAGTACTGTCTGTAATAGGTTTATAATACTTTTCACACAAATAATACATAAAAACAAACACAAAAAATAAAGAAAACATTTTAAATCTTACAGCACAGTACCTTGAAAAGTACAGTAGTACAATACAACAGCTGGCATCCAGGGGCACGTTTGCATCTTTGAAGTTCTCAACTAGAAGGTTCATATGTAGGGGACTTACTGTATCAGCTTATGTCTCACTGATATTAAAATATTTGTCACTTACTTGATGTTTATTTCAGCCTAGGCAGTCTTTCTTCATTTTATACTGTGTGGCTTGGTTTTACCCTGACAAGGCAATTGTTTCAATCAGAAAAACATAGTTTATATTTATGCATTTCTTATTTCTGAAAGAGGAAATGTCTCTGAGTTGTCGCTGGGTAGTCTTTGAGTTTAAGCCTGAATTTTCTATTGCCTAGATCTTGTTTTAAATTGTTGGTATCCTAGAGACATCATTTCCCTACTTATTAGTCTTTGTGGATTGATTTCCATTGAAGTATTAAAACTTTCCCACAATTGATGAATTCTCTTTGGCCCTCTGTGTTTCAGAATACTCATAGTCACATGAGCATTCTGAAACACAGAGGCCCATGGGTTTTAAAATTTTAAATTTAAAAATTCCATTTTTCTGAAATGGGTTTAATTGCAAAACAAAATAAATTCCTCTCTCATGGAATTAAAGAATGTTAGAGGCAAAAGGTGCTTGTAGATTAATCTAATCTAGCTCACACATTTTACAGACAAAGAAACTGATGCAAGAGAGCTTGGCTTGTCAAAGATAACACAGCCAGAGGGTGAAAGAGAACCCATTTACTTTTACTGCTTACATTTGTAACAGTTGTGAAAATTGAATGCATATGTAGATGCTCTAATGAAATGAAAACTAATTTGAAACAGGTATTTCTATTTCATAAGGATGCATCTAGAATAACCCACCTGGTCTCATGTTTTTTCAGTCACTTAATTCCAAAACCTGAAGATGTTCTCTCTCCTATATTACATCACTATTTAGCATCTTTCTAATTAAATATATCAGTTGAATTAATGAATGCTTTGCTTTCTTGACATTATTTTCTCTCCTTCTGACAATATCTTCCAGTATCTTCTGTTGAACTCCCCTTTATTTGTCCTAGCTTCCTTCAGCTCTTTATTTTCTCCTAAAATCTACCTAATCTTTTACTATTTTTCCTTCCATGGAATAAATGGGAAGGTCAGAGGCCAGGGGTAGGGGGAAACACGGAGGAAAGATGGAAGGGAATAAAGGGAGGGAGAGAGAAATAAGATTCTTCCTAACTTTCTGCTTCTTCTGTTTTCAGATGTCAATATTCTTACAATGTTATGAATTTAAAAAATGGAGCTAAATGTCCACCAACAAGAAAGTTGTTAACTAAGTGGTTCTCAAATTTTGGTCTGTATTAGAATCTCCTCTGAACACTCTTAAAAATATGGATGTTTGAGCCAAACACTAGATCTTCTGAATCTAAATATGTATAGGCTTGGACACTGGCAGCAGGACAATCACCAAACTTCACAGGTGATCCTAATGTAAACTGCAATTTGTTAATTAATACATTAAATTACTTCATGATACAGTCATGCAGAAGAATACTATGCAGCCATCAAAAAAGATAATGTAGATCTATATGAATTGACAGTGATAAGTGTCCATAATATGGGAGTGAAAAGGTCATGTTAAAGAATAATACATTTAAGATGATTTCATTTATTTTTGTAATATATATCCTATGTGTAATATTTGCAATATATAGTATATTATGTAATATGTATGTATATAAGTATAATATCTAAACAAATATAGAGCCAGTGTTCTATGGTGGTGTTAAGAGACTTCTACTCTTTGTTCAATATATTTCTGTTTTCCAATTTTTATAATGAGTCTATTATGATCCATGGATAACTGGGGGAGAATATCAAAATAAGAAACTGCCTAGAAGCTCCTGTCCTTAAATGACAACGTCAGGGAGGCTTCTGCAAAGGGTTAAGTTAATTAATACCATTTAAATAATTTGCTACTGTGAAAAATGTTTTATTCATCTCTTTTCCGGCTTACTCTTTTCAAATATTCTAAATCACAGATAGCACATGTTTAACTTATACTGTAGATTAACCCTTTCATCTAGAACAGGGAAGAATACAAAATTCTCTGCCCATCTTACTCATTGTGGTAAAAGCAAAAACTCTTAATGAGGTCAGGTGATCAGCTTCTATGAGTGAGTAAACAATAAAATGGTCATCTTTCAAGGCAGATACACTGGGTCACAGGCACTAGTGAAGTATTTTACCATGTACTAACACTATAGTATCTTGGAACATTAGTGAATATTTTATTGAAGAGGGAGAAACAGATTCTGTTTTCCTAGGTGGCATTGAATGTTTGTTTTTTTTTTTTTTGCGGTACGCGGGCCTCTCACTGTTGTGGCCTCTCCCATTGCGGAGCACAGGCCCCGGATGCGCAGGCTCAGCGGCCATGGCTCACGGGCCCAGCCGCCCCGCGGCATGTGGGATCTTCCCGGACCGGGGCATGAATCCGTATCCCCTGCATGGGCAGGCGGACTGTCAACCACTGCGCCACCAGGGAAGCCCCATTGAATGTTTAAAAAATTTTTTTTAATAAATCAATTGATCATTTCTCATAGATAGAGGTATAGTTAATCATTTTGGGTGCCTGAGTAAAAAGTTTAGGAAAAGTTGACTTACATATTTTTATTTGCAAAGTAAATAGCTTCCCAGACACTTTTCTGTGTTGCCACTCCTATGAAGAGAGAAAAAGTATGGACTAGTAGTGCCTATTTATGTTTCTCTGTGCTGTTTCCTCCTGCCTTTTATCCATCTCCCCTACACACACCAGGGCCACATGAATAAAATGTCTCTTCAAGATGGAAGTTCATAAATAAGCGACTCTCGCGATTTACTCATGTTACATGGTTAGTATTTCTCACGGAGCAGTCAGTGAGCACCTCTTACTGAGTTAGTACAGTTCTCAGAGTTATCTTTATGGTACTGCTATTGTTTCTGATTTGTTCTGTTTAAGCACTTTCAGCTCAGGGATATTAAGCCAAAGACAGGCTTGAGTATATTGTTATTGGTTATTAACATTAATATTTTCTAAAAAACAAAGTCAATTATAGGAATATGGAAATATGGAGGTTTCTTAAAAGTTATATAAGGTTCCTGATAGTAAATGTTTTATGTATATGATATATATATAATAATATAATAGATGTATAGTATGGATGTATATATACACATACAACACATTTATACACACCATACATATGTATATTTATTCCCTCTGTGAATAGTGTTACATTTTTCTTTTACAGGGTATGAAACTTAAAATATCTAATATTTATTGAGCGCTTACTATGTTCTAGGTATGTTGTCTCATTTAACCATCATAAATGTCTAAATATAATTTTCAAGAAGCTAAAGACATGATTATCATTCCAATATAATACGAACACATGCTAAAAGATTTATTAACTCATTAATGAGAGAGTCAGCGAGATAATAAAGCTGTTCAAGGAGTATATTGAAGAACTGGGTATTTATAGGCATTTAAGAGGAATGTTAGAATAAGATTGATCAATAGGGCAATTTAAAAACCAAAAAAACCTTTGGGGCCATCTTTTCTACCCAACAGAAATTACTTGTGGTTCCGCTGTACCGACCTTCAAGTTAGCACTTATCTCCAAAGTGTCTAAGATCTTTTTTTTGTTTGTTTGTTTACAATGACAGATAACTTATTATTCAACAAAAACTGAGGCATAAGGACTCAAGTAAAGAAATTAACAGAAAATCTTTTACGAGGGACCTTGAAGACAGAGCCCAACTAAAACAAAATTAATGCATTACCATATACTACAATAGGGATTGAAAAAACAAAGTTTTCCATTTCACAAGGAGTCTAAGATCTTAATTCATGTACAAATCATGCAAAAAGGGCTGTGCAAAAGTCAAACAAAGGAATGTTACCATAGATAACGAAATAATCTGTGAGTGGGCTGATTAAACATTGCCCCAGTATGACACTGAAAGCACGTGCTGAACTCTTTGCCTTATAGACAAGTTTTAGATAATATCTTTTAACACACCCCGTTGTGTAAATACTTTTATTATCCTCATTAATTTGGTAGAGTTAAGAAGATAAGTCAGATTCAAATATGCTAAATCACATCTATTTTATAAGGCAGTAAAACAATCTGTTTTTTGGGGTTTTTTTGACTGCGTTGGGTCTTCGCTGCTGCACGCGGGCTTTCTCTAGTTGCAGCGAGTGGGGGCTTCTTCTTGCAGTGGCTTCTTTTGCTGTGGCAGTGCACAGGCTTCTTCTTGCAGTGGCTTCTTTTGCTGCAGAGCATGGGCTCTAGGTGCGGGTTTCAGTAGTTGTAGCGCGTGGGCTCAATAGTTGTGGCACGTGAGCTTAGTTGCTCTGCAGCATGTGGGATCTTCCTGGACCAGGGTTCAAACCCGTGTCCCCTGCATTGGCAGGCGGCTCCTTAACCACTGTGCCACCAGGGAAGCCCACAATCTGAGTCTGAGCAGGTCCGCTCTATTCTATATTCCCGTCAATAAATTGAGAATAGCTATAGCCATAGAGTTTCATATTTATTACTTAGCTTTTGTCTTGTTTGTCTTGTTTGACTGATTTTGCATTGTTATACCTGTGATTTTTTTTTTTAACAGAATTGCTTAAACAATGTCATTTATTTATTTATTTATTTATTTATTCATTCATTCATTCATTCATTTATTTGCCACACCGCACAGCATGCGGGATCTTAGTTCCCTGACCAGGGATGGAACCCGTGCTCCCTGCAGCAGAAGCCCAGAGTTTTAACCACTGGACTGCCAGGGAAGTCCCTATCTGTGATTTTTAAATGACAGGCCATGCCAAATTCTTTTGGTGGGTAAACAGAATATTAATATAGAGTTATATCTATAAAGATTTAACTTTGTATGCCTATGTACATTTCTCTAAATATCTCTTTCAAATTGTAAATTAATCACAAATCATGTGGCTCTTTTCACTTCGCCAAAACCCTGGGTCACTTAGCGCAGTTGATTATTTAATGTATTGTATAAATGAGGTCGATATGGATTGCTTGACTTTAACACGAACAAACTCTTCAGTGACCACTGCCTGCATCCCTAAACCAATGGGTTAATTCACAAATATGTATTAGTGGTGAGAAGAAAGTAAATGCCTACATATAATGTTTTCTAAAGATGCAACCCATCATCACTCCTAGAAAAACAAATCCAGATACCTGACTTTATCAGATTTTATGTATTTGGGATAAGGCATGTCAAAAACTGTACTAAGGATCAAAAAAGGCCTTTTTTGATATGAAAAAGCTCTCTTACGTCCCTTTATAAAAGATCTTAGTTATGCTTACCCACTTCTATGATTCCTATATATCTTAAAGACCTCAGGGTTCTTCAGATTATTAATTAATTATAAAATTATTATTGATGATGACTATTATTTGATGTTCTGATTTACCATTTACTGCAAAACTTGTAGGACTAGATTTTCACATTCAGTTTTTGTTGTCTTTAATGTTGTTTTTGTTGAAAATACAGAAATCAAAGAAGGATTAAAGTCCCAGGCCTGGGTACATGATTTATTATGACAGAAAAGTTTGATGGTTAGTTGTCCTGAATCATAAAGCACTGATTCTCAACTCTCAGAATAGTATTTAAATCTCTTAACCCTGCTGATATGCAAAAAAGCCAGTGCAAATTAGTTGCTCAGAGTTTTACATATTTCTCCATATGGATTCTTAGACATTTGCGGAACATACCTGAGTCAGGTCTGTCCTCAAATACATTTATTTGGCTCTTGTCTAATTCTATTTATATAACACTGTTTCCCCAGGTGTCCTCAGAGCTCTAGCTATTTAGACTCCCTCTTTTCTTAATACTGGCGCGATCTCTGACCTCAAATATGGCGAAAATCAGCATTCCTCCTACACCGCTGAAGACTTTCTAGGGGCTTATGCTTTTCAAAGTCAGGGCTTATGCTTTTCAAAGTCAGGTTCTGTCCCAATTTGTGGTTTAGGATGAAATTTGTTTTTTACGTCTGTCCAACTGTAACTCTTCTTTACTCTCAGGCCTAACAGGAAGCAGGAAGCAGAGGTCCCCCTCCTTTAATTTCTCCCACCCACTCTATCCAGTAGCATAAGCACAAGTTTTTCTGAAGGATTGGGGTAACACAGAATTGCGTGTACACAGCCCGTTCTTGAATTCTGCGTCATCCTCGTCTTTTTTCTCCTCAAGGCTCAGCTACCCAGCCTTTTCTGGGCCCCTGTATCTCTCCTCAAATTCTTCACTTCTTCCCACTTTCTACCCATTCCTGGGTTCCCTCGCCCTCTCCATTATTCTTAGTTTGTTATGAAAACAATTTTTTCTTTTGCTTTAAATCATTTTTCTTTCTTTTTTCTTTTCCAACCCCCTTTTCTTCAGCCAGGATGACCTACCAAGAGGCTTTGCTAAACAAGAGTTTTCTGCCTAAATTCTGCCACCAGCTAGTTTTTAAATAATTAAAAAAGAAAAAAAAATATACACACACATATATAGTTACAAAAATTTCAACAATAAATAAATATAAAAATTTATAAATAACTTTATAAATTTATTTGTAAGTTTATAAAAATAAAAGAATAAATAAATAAAAATTAAAAATAAAATACATAAAAATAAAATAAATAAAAAGAATGCAGAGAAAGTATGATTTCCTTTTATCCCATACTGCAAAGACCCCTATTCTTACATGATTCTCTTTCCCAAAGGCCCCTCATGGCAGATTTTTGGGTGCTTAAGTATGTGTATAACCCCACTTTTCAAAAAATAGAGCACTGTGTATCTTCCATTTTCCCCTCCAGATCTACTCTCTACTTTCGCTCCCTGATCAGAGCTCTGTAATGGATTTATCCTTGGACTCCCTCACTTCTGGCTTCAGTTTGGAAGATTTAAGTGGGAGAAGAGAGAGGTGGGCCTTGGCCTGGCTTCCTAAGGTCCCCCTGGTGTCTCTCTCCAACTACACTCTCTTTCCAGTTCTGGTAACTGGGCCTTTCCTTCACCTCTTCAGGCCTATTTGTGGTTACTGTGCCTTGTAGTACTATCTCTAGAGGTTTCTCCACACCCCACCCAGAACTTATAAACAGTTTCCTTTGAAAACTCCTTAGATATTCAGTTTGAGTGTTGCCTCCTAGAATCCTAAAGATGTAAATGGGAGCACCAAATGCACAATTTTCTGGAGCTTTAGATGTCAGGCTGTATCAACGCATATGAAACTTATCTTAGGCCTTTGCAAGCATAATTTTCAATTGTGCTGATTTGATTTATCTACCCAATCACTTACTGTTGGCAGTTAGGTTGTTTCCAGTCTCCCTATGTTTATAATGTTGCTGCAAACATATAGCCTTGTGTTTATATCTTCGCACATATGTACAAGTAGGACTGCAGGATAATTTTTTAACTTAGTAGTTGCTGTACCAAAAACTATATGCATTTAAAACATTAATAAAATGCTGACAATTGCCCCTTTAGAGGTTTGTACAAGCTTATACTGCCACTGATAGTATCTTGCCAATACAGTTTATTCTTTGCCAAACCAGTAAGTGGAATATGGTATCTCATTGCCATTTTAATTCACGTTTTTAAAATTTTGAGTAAAAGATAAAAACTTTCTATCTATTTAAAACTATTTTTTGCCATGAGAACTTCCTTTCCCTATATCTCTTATTGATATGTAAGTGCTTTTTTATATACTAATAGAATTAATCCTTTGTTTCTTTTGTGCATTTCAAATATTTGTTTTCAGATTGTCCTTGATTTTTAACTTTGCTTACGGAACATTCCAATGAACAAAATTGAAATTTTGTTTAGCAACATTTCTCAATCATTTCTTTTAATGTCTTAGTTAGAAAGAACTTCCTCATTCTGTGACAATCAAAAATTCACCTTTTTTTCTTCTAGTATTTTTTACCATTTCACTTTTTATATTTAAAACTTTAAACTCTGGAAATTTTTAGTGTAAAACATTAATGGGTCTAGTTTCTTCCAGATGTTAGCATTGTTCCTTCTCCATTTAATGACTAATCGTGTCCGTTTTTCATGACTTGAAAAATGCTACTTTTATAGATATTGAATTTCCACTTTCATTTGAGTCTAATTCCAAATTTCTATTTTGTTCCCTTGTTTTGTTAGCCTAAGTTATTAGTTGTAATAGTTTATGTTATGTTGTAATATAAATTATTCTTGAAATATCAGTTGATTAATAAAACAAAGGTTCATTTCTTGCTCAGACTTCATGCCAGTGTGGTTCGGTAGGTTCAGATAGGTGTGGGGTGGGACTTTGCTCCACATGGTGACTCAGAGATCAAGGCTGATGGATGCACCACCATCTTATGACACCAGAGATAATCTCTGGAGTCTAAAATATGATCAATTTTATAAATGTCCCATAAGCACTTGAAGCAAAACCATATTCTTTATTACAGAGTATGGAGTTTCATATATATACTTTAGTTAAACCTATATCATTAAGTATATCATTTTGTTCCTCTATATTTCTATTCATGTCTACATGACTATCTTAGGCTTAGAAGAGCAAATTAAAGTATTTTTCTTCTCTTCAATTTTTCTTATTTCTTTAGTTTTGGCTGAATAATTTTTTTTCAATACTTTTTAATTGAAGTATCGTTGATTTACAATGTTGTGTTAACTTCTGCTGTACAGCAAAGTGATTCAGTAAAATAATTTTTTAAACATAACTTCTCTAAATTAAAAATATTATTGAGTTTTATACATATTGTAAAGCACACACATATTATGTGTAGACACTGATGATTCTTTTTTTTTTTTTTTGCGGTACGCAGGCCTCTCACTGTTGTGGCCTCTCCTGTCGCAGAGCACAGGCTCTTGAAGCGCAGGCTCAGCAGCCATGGCTCACGGGCCCAGCCGCTCCGCAGCATGTGGGATCTTCCCGGACCGGGGCACGAACCCGTGTCCCCTGCGTCGGCAGGCGGACTCTCAACCACTGCACCACCAGGGAAGCCCTTGTTTCCTTTTTATGCCTTGTTGTACTAGGTAGAACTTCCAGTATGATGCTGAAAGTGTGTGGTGAGAGGGAACACCTTTGCCTTGTTCCTCATCTTAGTGGGAAAGCTTCGAGTTTCTCACCACTAAGTATGATGCTAGATGTAGGTTTTTTTGTAGATAGTCTTTATGAAGTTGAGGAAGTTTTCCTCTATTCTTAGTTTACTATGAGGTTTTTTATTTTTATCATTAATGGGTGTTGGATTTTGTCAAGTGCTTTTTCTGTATCTATTGATATCATCAGTAATTTTTATTTTTTAGCCTGTTGATGTGATGGATTACATTAATTTGTTTTAAATATTGAACCAGCTTTGCATACCTGGGATAAATCCCTCTTGGTCATGGTGTATAATTCTCTTTAAACATTGTTGGATTTGATTTGCTAATACTTTGTTGAGGATTTTTGCATCTATGTATGTGAAAGATATTGGTCTGTAATTTTCTTGTTTTGCAATGTCTTTGGTTTTGGTATTAGTATAATGCTGGCCTCATTGTACAAGTTAAGAAGTATTTCCTCTTCTTCTAACCCTTGGAAGAAATTATACAAAATTGGTGTCATTTCTCCCTTGAAAGTTTGGTGGAATGCACCAGTGAACATATCTGGGCCTGGTGCTTTTTGTTTTGGAAGGTTATTAATTATTAATTCAATTTATTTAATAGGTATAAGCTTATTCAGATTGTCTATTTCTTCTTGTGTTTGTTTGGTAGCAAGTGTCTTTCAAGAAAATGATCCCTTTAATCTAGGTAATCAAATTTGTGGGCATAAAGTTATTCATAGTATTCTTTTATTATCCTTTTAATGTCCATGTCATTTCTGATATTAGTAATTTGTGTTAACATTTTTTAATGGTTACCTTAGAATTTACCATATACATTTACAACTAATCCAAGTTCACTTTCAAATAACAATATACCACTTCACAGATTGTGTGAGTACCTTACAATAATAAAATAATCCTAATTTCTCCCTCCTGTCCCTTGTATCATTGTTGTCATTCATTTCACTTATATATAAGCAATGTAACCAAATACATTGTTGCTATTATTATTTTGAACAAATTTTTATGTGTTAGATCAATTAAGAATAAGAAAAATAAAAGTTTTTATTTTACCTTTACTTATTCCTTCTTTGGTGCGCTTCCTTTCTTTACATATGTATGGGTTTCTGACCTTTATTATTTTTCTTCTTTCTGAAGAGCTCCTTTTAACATTTCTTGCAAGGTGGGTCTACTGGAAACTAATTCCCTCAATTTTTGTTTGTCTGCGAAAGTCTATTTTTTCTTCACTTTGGAAAGATAATTTCACAGGGTAGAGAATTCTAAGTTGGTGTTTTTTGGGGATATTTTCCCCCAACATTTTAAATATATCACTCCGCTCTCTTCTTGCTTGCATGGTTTCTGAGCAGAAATCAAATGTGATTCTTAACTTTGTTCCTCTATAGGAAAGGTATTTTTTTCCTCTGGTTCCTTTCAGGATTTTTTCCTTTATCTTTGATTTTCTGTAGTTTGAAAATGATATGCCTAGGTGTAGTTTTTTTTGGCATTTATCTTGCTTGGTGTTCTCTGAGCTTCCTGGATCTGTGGTTTGGTGTCTGACATTAATTTGGGAGATATTCTCAGTCATTATTGTTTCAAATATTTCTTCTTCTCCTTCCTCTTTTACTTTCCCTTCTGGTATTCTCATTATGTGTATGTTGTCCCACGGTCCTTGGATATTCTGGGTTTTTTTTCAGTCTTAGTTTTCTTTGCTTTTCAGTTTGGGGGGTTTCTATTGACATATCTTCAAGTCTAGAGATTCTTTCCTCAGCTGTGGCCATTCTACTAATAAGCCCATTAAAGGCATTCTTCATTTCTGTCAAAGTGTTTTTTATCTCTAGCATTTCCTTTTGCTTCTTTCTTAGGATTTCCATCTCTCTGCTGACATTGCCCATCTGTTCCTGCATGCCATCTACTTTATTCAATAGAGCCCTTAGCATATTAATCATAGTTGTTTTAAATCCCCTGTCTGATCATTCCAACATCCCTGCCATGTCTGGCTCTGACGCTTGCTCTGTCTCTTCAAATTGTGTTTCTTACCTTTTAATATGCCTATGAATTTTTTCTTGATAGCTGGACATGATGTACTGCATAAAAGGAACTGCTATAAGTAGGTCTGTAGCAATGTGGTGGTGAGGTGTGGGGGAAGGAGAAGTGTTCTATAGTCCTATGATTAGCTCTCAGTCTTTTAGTGAGCCTGTGCCTCTGGGCTGTGAATGTCACAAGTGTTTCTCAGGTTTTTTCCTCCCCCTTAGGTGGGACCAGATGACTAGAGCTGACTGGAGTCGGATAGTTCCTTTCCCCAGGTCAGTTAGGCTCTGATAATGTCCCAACCAGTTAGGCTCTGGTTAACTAGTTTCTCCTGAGGGCAGGCCTTGTTAAGAACAGAATGCTCTCCTGGAATCATGAGGAGATTTTCCTCTGATATTTATTATGAGAACATGTTTGAGCTCCTGGAGATGAAATTCACAGAAGTGTGGGGTCCTCCACGACTGGGTCCCCTGAAGTTTTTAACTCTCAGACTTGTTCATACTGAGCCTACAGCAATTTGTCAGTTATGGTTCAGGTTTTCCTACTCCAGCACTGATTCCCTTGGTGGTTTCTGTTCACCACTTTCTGCTCTGGGAAGCCGTGGCTGTTTCTCCAAACTTGGGGACAGCAGCTTGTCCTGTGTCTTCATCTCTCTTAAGGATCCAATAAGAGTTGTTGACTTTTTCAGTCTGTTCAATGTTTTACTTGTCTTTCGGACAGAGTAGCAATTTCTAAGCTCCTTATGTGGAAACCAGAAGTCCTGTCTCTGATTTTTTTGTTTTGTTTTTCTTTCATATTGGTTCTGTGCATTTCCTTTTCAGTTTATTCACGGGTATTATTTACATATATTTGCTGCTGTTCTTGTGATCTTTTTGTTGTGGTTGTTTATTGTATAATCTCACAGGTTAATGTTTGTGCCAGGTAACTTTATCAAATTTTATCAATTTTGTAATATAATCAGGTAATTTATATCTTCCATTTGCTATATATCTTATATTTTATTTTATATTAATTAATTTTTTTGGCTGCACCACACGGCTTGCGAGATCTTAGTTCCCTGACCAGGGATTGAACCAGGGCCCTGGCAGTGAAAGTGCCAAGTCCTAACCACTGGATAGCCAAGGAATTCCCTATCTTTATATTTTAAAAGAAAGCTTATGCTATATGTATAACAATGAATTTATATATTGAATATTCTATCGTATTACCCTATTACTATGGTTTTTCTCTATGCTCTGAGTGCCATCATATGTTCAACCCATGAGGTACCAGTGGAATACACTGCTACCAAACATAAACAGTGAGTAATGTCCTAGCCATCCTGAGATGAGTAATTCTATAATGTGTGTTGTTTTCTCTGCTCTAGCTTCTCCTGGGATTTATTTATTTTATAAATTTATTTATTTATTTATTTATTTTTGGCTGTGTTGGGTCTTTGTTGCTGTGCACGGGCTTTCTCTAGTTGCGTCGAGTGGGGGCTACTCTTCATTGTGGTGCACAGGTTTCTCATTGTGGTGGCTTCTCTTGTTGCAGAGCACGGGCTCTAGGTGTGCAGGCTTCAGTAGTTGTGGCATGCGGGCTCAGTAGTTGTGGCTCATGGGCTTAGTTGCTCTGCGGCATGTGGGATCTTCCCAGACCAGGGCTCAAACCCGTGTCCCCTGCATTGGCAGGTGGATTCTTTTTTTTTTTTTTTTTTTTGCGGTACGCGGGCCTCTCACTGTTGTGGCCTCTCCCATTGCGGAGCACAGGCTCCAGTCGCGCAGGCCCAGAGGCCATGGCTCACGGGCCCAGCTGCTCCGCGGCATGTGGGATCTTCCCAGACCAGGGCACGAACCCGTGTCCCCTGCATCGGCAGGCGGACTCTCAACCACTGCGCCACCAGGGAAGCCCTGGCAGGTAGATTCTTAACCACTGCGCCACCAGGGAAGTCCATCCTGGGATATTTTGAGTTCTGGTAAATAATTCTGACACGAATTGACTTCCAAAGGTATGGTACCATAGCACTCTACCTACTACAAAGGAATAGGGTGAAGGACCAGGCACTAGGTTAGAATAAAAATTTTCTGGCAACTTGTGATGTTTTTAAGGAAATGCTTTAGGAAGCAGAGGATAAAGAAGATTAGGAGGTTGGTAGAAATCTTTTGACATTTTGAAGGACATCCTAAACATTGTTAGAAGCTGAGATGATTGGGCAATTGCTTAAGTACAATGCTTAAAATACTTCTCCATAGGAACTATAGGACTCTGTATAATTAAGTCCAGTTAGAGCTCTAATTTCTAGGAATGTATCCCCATGCTGAACTATGTGTGTATATATATATTTTGAGTGGCTCTTTATTAATCTCTCCTATTAGATCTAATGTGTTTTCCAGTTAATGCTGTTTATGGTAATCATAAACTTATAAATAATAATTTTTTATCACTTTCTTTCCACTATTTTTACCCTTTAATTTTATTTTCCACGTGCATTGGCTAATTCCTTCCAATCCATATCTTTTTCATGATTCTAATGAGTATGATTCTACATTAATCATACCGATGCAATTTGCTTGAGATAGCTCTTTACAAAATAGAACATATCCTCAACCCTATTTTATGAAGAGTTTCAACATCAGAAATTTTTTAATTGTACCAAATGCTTTTCCAGCCTCTATAGGAGATACTGTAAGTCAATAAATTTATGAAAAATTGCTCAATCCCACTAGCCCTCAGGAAAGTGCAAATTAAAACCAAAATGAGACACCATTATATTCTACCTGAAATGCTAATATTAATAAGGTTGACTATACTAAGTGTTGGTGAGGTGAGCAGCTTGAACTCTCGCTGCTGATGAGGTTGTGAACTGGTATAATCATTTTGGGAAATTGTCTGCCATTATCTCTGAAATCTGATCATGCACATATAAAACCGAGAATTTTGACTACTAGGTATATAACCAAAATGAAATGCATAATAAGTTTATAATATTTTTATTCATAATTGAGTCAAACTGAAAAGCCATGTCCTTTAATAAATAATAAGATAGGTAAATACATTGTCCTATATTTATACATTTACCTACTTAAAAAAAGACACTTGTTTTTTTTCTTTGACCTAATACGTTATGCTAATAATTTGCCTAATGTTGCCAGGTTCTTGCATTTCTGGGGCATTCCTTACTGGTCATGGTGAATTGGTATTATTCATACTTTTCAGGCTGAAAATATTTTGGTTTCTTTCTTTCTTTTAGTTAGCTCTGAGGTATCTAAAGTTCTTATGTTTTCACATCTTGCTACAATAACTTACATCAAGCTTGTTACTATGAACTTGTGGATTTTAGCAAGTCAGGACCTTAGTATTCCAAAATTCCCTTTCCAGACACAGAAACACTGAAATCCTTTGTCAAATTTACCTGAAACCCATTTCTCACTTCAACATTTACCCATTTAAGCTCTGAAACCAGTATTTTTCCCAGAGTGATTTAGTCACAGACTGAGAAAATCCTATGAGACTTATGTTAAATATGAAAATAAATGGATAGAAAATGGCCTACCAATGTCCTTCACTAAAAGCTATTCTATATCATAATTCAATTTCTTAAAATGCTTTTGTCTGCCACAGCTATAGGATTCTTAATGTGATAGAAGAACACTGTCATAGGATACTCCTTTCACCTACATATTTTATCCTCTACTTTTATGAGTCATTCACCTATGGAGATGGCTCTTTTGATAAAATGCTCTGGATGAGATGAGGTGAACTAACTTGTACTCATCATTACACTAAACCCAAAAGAATATACATAATAGTGTAAAAGTTAAGACTGTGTTAATTAATTCATTCAATAATTATTTACTGCCCTGCTTTTGTACTAAGTTCTGGGAAACTACTATATATCATCAAAATAGAATCGTGTTCAGGAAATGACTTCTTAAAAAATCCAGTGACTGAGGGTAGGCTATTTTGACTATAACAAGCAGATTCTTTTAACTGCATCAAGTAACAGGAGTTTTTTCCCCTTCTTTTTATTATGGATATGTGTATTAATAAGGAAGATCTCTCTCAGAGTTACCTAGGACTAACTGCTGTTTAGAATTCAAGGCTGCTCTAGGAATGTGGATATTTGTTTTGTCTGTTCAGTAGCCAAGTTTATGGGCCTTCCCTCTAGGGCTGAATGGTCCAGCTGGTGTGCACAACACCCGAGGTGCCTGTGTATCTGGGTTACATATGTGCAGAGACTTTGATTTCCCTCAGCTTTCAGGCAGGCTGGATACAGAGGAAGCCTCAAGCAAGTCGAGAGGCAGCCTCTATGTTTACCCTGGAGAGAGCCTGAATAGCATCCTCTCCATGTAAGACACAGGGCACTGCCTGGTATGTGAGTCAACTCTCTTTCAATCTCCTATCTCTCCTTTTTATTGTCTTTTCCTCTACCTTCCAACCTCATAGTTTTCTGAACAGATTCTCATTCCATCGCCATAGGGCAGGCTTCTTTTTCCAGGGGGCAAATCAGTGGCTAGTGCCCCGCAGCTCAGGTTCCCTTGAAGGGGAAACTAGCAATCTGTTGAATATACCTAGCATTAAGCTGAGCAAAAGAATGGATGAAGCAAACACAATCTATTCATTTTCTCATTAAACACAATCTATTCATTTTCTCATTTTGACTTAACAACTGATGACAAGCAAGAATGAAGACAGTTGGGTCCTAACTTTATGTACCATGTAGTACAATTTATTTGGTTCCTGATACAGATGTCTGAGACAGAATTGGTAGAGAAAGTCTGAAAAATGGATTGCATATATTTACTTCTGGAAATATTTAAAATATACACTAAATCAAATATTTGCCCTGATAGGCAAAGGAATCCGTGTGAAAATGAGAGCTGGTGCTGTTTGTGGAAAGGGCACTGAGTGAAGCTGATAATATCTTGGCTTTCTCCTCAGCTCTGCTACTGATCACCATGTGACCTGAGGCCAGATATTGTACCTCACTGTGCTTTAGTTTCCTCATGCCCAAATGATATAATAATACTTGCCATATCTCCCCCAAAGGGATGTTATGAAACGATAGGAAAAGTGGTTTGAATACTTGAAAATGCTACAGGGCATTCTTATGATGTGGAAGAATGATCTTGGATTCAGGATGAAAGGATTAAGGCAATTTAAGATGAGTATGAAATTTGGGTCAACTGCTGAACTGCGGATTGTTGGCACTACGGTGGTTTTCTTTTTCAAATTTAACTATAATAGAGTATTATTAAGTTCTGGATTATTTCATATATGTAAGATTATTAAAATCTAGCTTTAAGGTGATTATGTTTGGTCTCAAATGTAAGAAATTTAAGATTTCTTTAATAGAACTTAAATAAGAGATAGGGACTATTATTTTTCTCTCAGCAGAACTCTATATTTATAGTGGAAATCAGTGGGAAAATGGGCTTTATTTAAGGGAAGTTTCCGTACCACAACAATATTTTGGAATACATATTCCATTTTATGAATCATGCCAATGTCTAACTCATACAATCTATGTTCCAATTATGTAAGTAAAAAAATTCAACTAAGCACAATCTATCAACCTAACAATTTTCTTTAACTGAAACTCAGATGCAGAGACCATGTATTTAAAAATATAAAATTACTATATTTAATCAGTGATTATAATATGGAGGTCGGAGCCCTAAGCAATCATAAAACTGAGATCTACGTGCTCTTTCATTCTCTTTTTTCTCCAATTCACAAGAAAAACAAACTTACTGATTTTTATTTTACCAAGGTTACGAGCAAGTCCAAAACACTTAATGGATATTGTTTATCCTAGCCCAGACCAAGTAAAATGTCATCCATCTCATTAAACAAGTACATTTCTCTTTTTTGTGGTAATTACAATCTCAGTAATGTATTTCTTTTTTTCTTTTTTGTTTGCGTGTATGCGGGCCTCTCACTGTTGGGGCCTCCCCCGCTGCGGAGCACAGGCTCCGGACGCGCAGGTTCAGCGGCCATGGCTCACGGGCCCAGCCGCTCCGCGGCATGTGGGATCTTCCCGGACCGGGGCACGAACCCGTGTCCCTTGCATCGGCAGGCGGTCTCTCAACCACTGCGCCACCAGGGAAGCCCAATGTATTTCTTTTTTAAAAATATTATTTATCTATCTATTTTTAAAATTTTTGGCTGCATTGGGTCTTTGTTGCTGCACGCGGGCTTTCTCTAGTTGCGGCGAGCGGGGGCTACTCTTAATTGCCGTGCGTGGGGCTTCTCATTGCAGTGGCTTCTCTTGTTGCAGAGCACGGGCTCTAGGCGCGTGGGTTTCAATAGTTGTGGCACATGGGCTTAGATGCTCCGCGGCATGTGGGATCTTCCTGGAACAGGGCTCAAACATGTGTCCCCTGTATTGGCAGGTGGATTCTTAACCACTGTGCCACCAGGGAAGTTCCTCAATAATATATTTCTGATTAACATAAATAGAAAACCATTAGTTGTAACTTATTCAGTTTGATACCCAAATATTTAAGAGCACAGGGTCTCTAGCGGACAGAAAATAGCAAAAGGAATAGTTGGTGGTACTAAACGTAGAACAAAGCAGGTACGTGAAATTTACTGTGTCTTGCTACTGTAAGTAGTATGTCTTATGATTTTATGTTTAAGGTCTCTTTGTTATAAAATGAAACTTAGTAGATTTTTGTAAGGTCACTCCTCTGCTGTGGGCCTTACCTGGCTCCTAAGGAAGTATCAGGTGATAATCTGGGCTTGAAAATGTTTGGCTCTGAGTATTTCATTGACCTTTGCTTTACAAATGAACTGAGACCCTGAGGCATCCTTCAGCCCATTAGAGACTGAGACTTCCTGGCTGAATCAGTAGGAAATTTGGTTTTTAAATAGGAAGAGACCAGCATAACTTGTTGGTTGGCAGAGAGTAATCTAAAGGAGAGATTAAAAAAAAAATTAACAAATATTCAAATAGTGCTTACTAGGTACCAGGCTCTCCCAAGCTTTTTAGAAGAATTAACTCATTCAGTTTAATCCTCACAACAACCCTAATAGGCACTATGGTTATCTTCTTTAGCTGATGAGAAAGTGGAGGCACAGGGAGCTTTAAG
This sequence comes from Monodon monoceros, assembly GCF_005190385.1. Lineage (NCBI taxonomy): Eukaryota > Metazoa > Chordata > Mammalia > Artiodactyla > Monodontidae > Monodon > Monodon monoceros. The sequence goes on from NW_021703765.1 coordinate 41,446,174, forward strand.
TAACTTTTGAGGTCACTTGACCTGAGTAACTGGGATCCAACCGTAGGCTGCCCGGCTCTAGAGGCCTGGCTACCTCTTTCTGTGGCTGGTGAACAACAATGCTAAAGGGTGCACCGACTAACCTGGTTTTCTGGTACTTGCTTAACTCCAGGGGAGAGCTAATCATTTTTAACAAGTACCATGTTAAGAGATACCAATGGCAGTCATCTATGCTAGCCAAGCACATCTGTACACAGACTTCATATTTCTTAAAATAAGATTAATCATCAATTTCTAAGATGTTAATACTTCCCACTTAGTTTCATAGTAAACTTTCTTTTCAAAAAGCCAATTTTTCCTTAGAAGAATTATCCATTGCCAAGACAGCACAGTGGTATTAGCATTATAAACAACAGTTGAACTGGTGCAAATAAAGAGAGATAAAAGTCAGCAGGGTCAGAGGGGGAAGTACTACAACTTTGCTTCCTCACCACTCATGGATTTCTTTCTCTTGCATACGTATTTTTTTACAAGTGAGTTTTATCTCTGATTTAATATGTTGCTCCATTTTGTATTTCAGATTTCCCTCAAGCATCTAAAAATGTTACAAAACAGTGTCATTTCCTTTCACATTAAATATCAAATTAGCCAGAGAAGTTCAGTAACTTGTAAGTACTCCAAAAAGCAAAATATTAAGAAATGAAGTTGAACTGGTGATTCCATCCAGTCAACTGTCTAAAGGGAGGTAAGGAAACCTCTTAGGTGCCAGACATCATGTTTAGCTTTTTACACAGTAACCCGGTTTAATCCCATAGACTTGAAAGCTGGTATCACACCCACCATTTGAAGGCTGAGAAGAGAGGCTTGCAGAGGGTAGTGGCTTGGTGTGAGTTTCAGTTAATAGAAGCCCTTGGTGGAATTATAAACTCAGGTGTTACAGGCTCCACAAAGCATAGTACTATCTCAGAGACGATGGAAGGCATGGGTCTCTTGCTAAGAAGGTACCATATTTGCTGGCAGTCAAGTGGTGTTCAATACCGCTGCATCTGGAAATAGCAAATAATGGCAGTAGGGGGCATCCAGCCACTTTCTACATGATTAGCTGCAAAAGAAACAACTACAAACACACGTTGGAAAAATGCGATATAGCTAAGGACCAGCTAGTAGGAAAAAGTAGCTTTTGAACAAAGGGTAGACCACGATCTAGGAGCTGCATTAAAGCAATTTGCCCATTGAAGCTGGTTGGTGCTGCAGCGCTCAAGGGCCTATTGGCTGCACAGAAGTCTTTTCCTCCCCGTCTGAACGGATACAGCTAAAGTAGGGCTATTCAGTGCTCACCTTCAGATGGGAAGGCAAGTCCTATTATAAGAGATATACATAGATCCGTATCACATCCTGACAGTATGTTTCTATAGAAAGTGCGGGATGGGAGGTTCCATTAATCTAGTACTGGAAAACACCTTGTTCCCGGAGCGCGTATTTTGGGAGGAACGCACACTACACCACAGAAGCTTCCTCCTCGAGATAAAGACACAGCATCTTTCATTATCGATCCCCAGAGTGGAACGTATCCAAGGCTCAAGACGCGTCCCTCAGCCCCCTGCAGCACTGGGAGCGCCGGGGTCCCCGCGCGGGCGGTGACGGCGGTGACGCAGGAGACGGCCGGGGCGCCGGTCCCGGCGCGGGGAGGAGGGGGCAGGTTGTTCGGCGCGGTGCGGCGCAGGCCAATCAGGAGGCGCGGTGTTTCGGACGAGGGGAGGGGAAGGGTGGGCGGGAGCCTCCAGGTTTCCTCAGGGCGGGCGCAGCGCCGCCTGCAGTTCCGAGCTAGCGCGTGGGGCCGCCGGGGGTCTCCGGTCCCGCCCGCGTGCCCGGTGTTCCTCCGCGGCTCCCCCGCCCTCGCAGGCCCGCCTCTTCTGCGACTCAGACGCGGCTCCGACGGCGTCTGGCCTCCCCCTCTTCGGACTCCTAGGCTCTGCCAGCCGCGCGAGTCACCCCGCGGCTCTTCGCCTGGTGTCCGCGGGCCGTGCGGGGGCGGCGCCGGCGGGGGCGCCTCACCCCGGGCCGGCGGCGGTAATGCTGCTGCGGTTGCCGCCTTTGCGGCCGGGCGGACAGCTGGCGGAGGCAGGAGCCGGAACCGGAGCGCCCTCGCCGCTGGCCGGGACGCCGCCCTCGCCTGCGCTCGGCTCCCGCGGCCGCCGCGGGACGCCGGGGCCCGGCGCGGCATGAGGAGGAGGCTGCGCGCTGGCGAGCGCCCAGCTCCTCTGCCCCTAGGGCCCCCGCGGGCCCCGGCGCGTTGCGCGCGCCGGCTGCGGCCCCGGCGCCCACGCTAGCCCCGCGCAGGCACGAGACGCCGCGGCCCCGAGGAGGAGGCGGCGCAGGCCTGCCAAGCGCGGGCTGCCCGGACCCTGAGCGCAGGGGCTTCGCGACCTGGACCCCGGCGGGCGCGGGCAGCCGGAGCCGCGGGGGAGCCCGGCTTGCTGCAGTCGGCCGGCCCTCTCCGCAGGGTCGCCGCGGCGCGCAGCCCGCACCTCTCCCCACTTAAAGCCCCTCCTCCCGCCGCTACCTGGCGTATCGAACGCGGGTCCTCGCCCTTTCACGGCCTCCTCGGGTTATTTGGTCCCCGGGGCTCCCTGCCCTGCGTCCCCTCCCCCCTTCCCGCGCGTCCTCCCACTCTTTCCCTCCCCCGGCTCCCCCGCCTCTCATTCATTCCGTCGGCTCCCTCCTCGCTCCTCCTTCCCGCTCTGGCCCCTCTATCCCAGATCCTCCCCGCGCGGACCCCGCTGCAGTCCTGGGGTTTTTAGCACATTCATGGAAGTTTAGGGCCTGGACGGTGCCCCCAAGTCCGCCTTGAGAGCGCAGCCCGAGCTGCCGGCCGGGAAGAGGAAGATGTCTGTGCTCAGGCGGATGATGCGGGTCTCCAATCGCTCCCTCCTCGCCTTCATCTTCTTCTTCTCCCTCTCCTCGTCTTGCCTCTACTTCATCTATGTGGCTCCGGGCATCGGTAAGCACCGAGACACACCCTCACTTCCCACGGTCACAGTGAAGGAAACGCAGCATGTTACGGGATTTGGAAGCTGTATAAACAGGGGCCCGGCAGAAAGCATTTTATTTGAAATGCGATTTCAGACCTGTCACATAAACTGCTTCGGGGCATGGCTTTGGCATGTGAGTTTTGTCAATGCACATTTAAACAACTTAAAGACTGCGTTACGTGGACAGAGCAAAATAAGGTGTGATGGCCCGAGATGCCCTGGTCGCTTTCTTGAGTATTCGTGACAGCTTTATCCATTTAATATTAAGTTTTTAAGTTTAAACTTAGTAATCGTAATTTTATTCAAACACTCTCAGCTATATTAACTAGTTGTAAAAATACGATGGAGAAACCCACAGTAGGGAATGTGATTGAGTTCAAGAATGTACTGTTCTAGTGTTCTAGGTCGCTTTTTTAGAATGGGGTCAGTGAACATTTGTGCCACACTTCAGGAATTTTTAGGCGATGAGTTGTCTAGTAAAAACAATGCTCCAATTGTTCAGTGTGCTTGGGTCTGCTTTGCAAGGGTAGGTAGCCTCTGCTACCTGTTAGGATGAATTCTGAGATAAGATGATTGAATTAACAATTATGCAAGATAGTTTACAATTTGGACCTATTTACCATTTTTTCTTTTGGTTTCTAGTCCAAAATACACTTTTGTATAATCTGCTTGAATTAGCCTCTTTAGTAAACATCCTGGTTTCTCAGCCCCTCTGGTTGAAAAGGTGCCAGTGTGGCATTCTCATGACCGAAAAATCTGAACTTCATATGGATATTAAAACACTGTATTTCCAGAACTTTTCTGAGTTCTTCCGGGTTATTATGTATTTAATGTTAAATGAGTTAGTAACATTGTGCATCTCCTATCATTTCTTTTTAGACATTAGTAGTTTTTTGAACCAGTACCATTTCTCCCCTGAGTGAGCTAAAAATGTATGTATGGCCTCTTACAGAGTGAAAACACCTGCAGAATTTTAAGATGGAATTATTATTAGGGCATTGTCTCACATGGTAGTAGATTATTTCAGTGGATTGCAGGGGGGAGGGAAGAAACAGACCTAACCAAACCTCATCAAGACTGTTGTGTTTCCTAAAAATTATGTGACTTTTCTTGATTAAATTTTCAGGTTCAAGTAAAACGTATAAGCTCAGAATGATGCTTGAGAAGGCATAAATTGTCGAAACCTTGATATCCCGAAATAGAAGTTTGGGGTTAAAGTTTGAAAAAAATATGAGTATTTCAACATATTATTTTCTTTTAATGCAGTTTTTTTCTTTAGGCTAAATTGGATACATCTTGAAGCCTGTAGTAGAAATGACAGTGATAGCTCAGTGGCTTTGAGAGTAGTTAGCCAAAATATTCAGCAAGCTTTTTCTTAAAATTCTCTGCCATTTTGGAAGTCTTATCAATTAACTTCTCATTCTGCAGCAATTTTTACTTTCTTATGTAGCTCTTTAAAGGTGGACATCTTTGGGGGATGTTATTTTATGAGATATTTTAACTTTGAGAGATTCTGGAGAATTTTTTTTTTGCACTTAGATAACAATTTTCTTACTTTCTTGGTATTTTGAGTAACATATTAAAATTACTCCAGAAGCTGACCAAAGGAAATCAGAATTCCAGCTTTCACTTGATAGCCATTTTTTTGTTATTGCATTAATATATTATCTGTAGATTCTTAAAATTCAATTGATGTGAGGTAGTAATATATCTTTCTTATTTCTATACTTAATGTTTGCCATAGAACAGTCACTGACATGGCATAAAAATTTGGGCAGTTGTCTTCTAGGCAATTAGGTTGACATGATTTAAACTACTCTGTTCTTTTGGGTCTTCTAATTTATAACTTAAAAAAATTGATTGAAGCCAGTAAGAAGAATGAAAACCAAAACTTGTGAAGTGTTAACAGTTTGTTAAACTGAATCTGTTTCTCAAACTAGCATTATTTAGCAGCAAAAAACCCTCCTTACTTTTAATTATTGAGAAGCAGTTTTCCAAAACACAAATTTTTGCTTGAAAGCTTGAATTTTGTCATTGGTAACACATACTGTCAGTTTTTCTTGAAGCGTCAGGCTCATTTTGCTCTTTTTGGGGGAAATGTAGGTCAAATACAGAAGTCTAAATGAGCATAGTTTTTCAGTTGTACCTTTAAGTAAAAATGATGTTCCGTGAAAAAAGTGTGGCTAGTTCAGCTCACAATGCAATGATCTATTGCACAATTTGATTTTCAAGACAACCACAGTACTTTGGTATGCTGCAGAAATGCCTTATGCATACTTCTCGTTTCATCACAGATTTCTTTTTTCTCTTTTCTTTTTTAAATTAATTTTTATTGGAGTATAGTCGATTTACAATGTTGTTTTACTTCTCAGTTATACATATACATTTATCCACTCTTTTTTAGATTCTTTTCCCATATAGGTCATTACAGAGTATTGAGTAGAGTTCCCTGTGCTGTACAGTAGGCTCTTGTTATTTGTTTTATATATAGTAGTGTGTATGTGTCCATCCCAGTCTCCCAGTTTATCCCCCCCCCTGCTTCCTGCTTGGTAACCATAAGTTTTATTTTCTACCTCTGCATCACAGATTTCTTATTAATGAGACATACCCGAAACTAATTAGGTTCTTATAACTAGTTTACATTAGATATATATAGAATCTTTTTGAAATAATTCATATTTTAGCCTGAATTACATCTTGGGGCAGAATTTTCTTGTGACTAAAATACATGTTATGTAAGAGAGCATTTTTTAATTGATCTTAAATAAATGTTTCAAATCTCTTATGTTAAAAAATCCATGTTGATCCTATCCACATCAACCTCTTTAGTAGACATCAATTGTATTTTCCTGCGTTTTTTGCCCAGAGACCTGTTTTTGTTGTGTGTCTTCCCCCAGGCAGTCAGTCCTATCATTTTAGTTACTCTTATTAGTCTCCTTCCTCAGCGTTCTCCTCTCCCTCTCTTCCTTCTGAGAAGGTAAGTACCACACAGTTGTAGGTAGCAGAATATGTTTAGTTTCCAATGTTTTCTCATGTGGCTCAACAACTTTTTGACTCTTTGGATTTTAATCTGCAATGAATTCCAGCAAACTCAAAGCTCATTATTTTAAGAATAATTTGAAACACTTTCCTTGAAATTTCTAATTCATGCAAGAAACACAGGAACTTTCTTTATATTAGGAACTTTAGTACTAAGGGAAATTGGTCTGCAGACCACCCTCCACCCTGGAAATCCACCCAGTAGAGGCTGGTGCCCTGAATTTTTTCTCATTCTCTTTCTGCTTTTGTGCATGATTGCAAAAAGGTGAGTGCAGTCTTCCCCTAAGGTCTTGCCTTGGCTGAATTGAAAATGGAGTTCCATTTAGTGTGAAACTGTTTTCAATATAACACAACATAGTCATTTACCTGCTATTGTATCAAAGGAGTAGGTGAACTGACTTATAGATCCATTCAGCAAACACGAATAGAGCACCTCAGATAGGCTAGACATTGTTTGAGGAAAAAAGATGACCAAGACAGAGTTCCTTCCCTCATACAGTGGGATGAGCGCCGTGAAAGGGCTGCATCAGGTCCTCAGAAAGCATGCCGTGGGGAGTGAGGTCTGGTTAAGGATTTCCAGAGGAGGTGATGGATAGGATTTATCTGGACTGAGCAAAGGGACTCTAGTCAGAGGGAACAGCATGAGCAAAGGTAGGTTCCAGAAAATAGGAGTATTTCCATCTGGCTACCATCCAGGGCGTGGGTTGGTAGATGGGCCAGATTGGGAAGAGTCTCGGGTCTCCCCTGCCCAGCCTCGTGCTCTGGCACTTGGGGTCCCTGAACTTCCTGGCCGAGAGAAACTGGCCTTGGTTCACACACAGCTTTATTAAAGCTGTCTGTGGTTAAGAAAGAAGTTGATGAGCCTTTAATCAGCGGGGCAGTATTGTGGGGGAGATTGCACAGCTCCCCTGGGGGTGGGAGATTTCACTGTCCATTTGACGGTGCTGACCTTTGTCAGACTTGCTTTCAGGCTGTTTTATTCTTTGCGTAGAGGTGGAGTCCGGTTGGGCCACTTTGGTGTGAATTCCTGTGGGCCCGTTGAGGAATCACCTGGCCATGTGCTTTGCTTTTTTGGGTCTCAAGGAGGTTGGTGCCCTGCTGGGTCAGGTGGAGCTGGGGATGGGTGGGCAGGGCGTGGGGGTGTGTTGTGGGAGCGGGTGGCTTAGTAGGTCCTTGCTCAGAGTCCCCCCAACGTTCTGGCTGGGTTTCTCTCAGTTTGCTCAGAGAGTAGCTTGTTAGTTGCCTGTAGCTTTCTTACGGCAGCCCTTTAGCCTCCTGGCTGGGTGAGTCTGGTTGTGCACTTCTGAGCTGTTACAGTTTGCTTTGTGTTTCAGAGGTCCTTCTGGTTTCTTTCCTCACCAAGTTCTCTGGTCACCATGGCTCTTTTGGGGGGTTCTTTTGGTTTGGGCCACTGTGTTGGGTATTTCTTTTTTCTGGGCCTCTCTTACTGGTCAGGCTTCCCATGCTAATATTTTTGTCTTCTGAGTAGCAGGAAACATCAGAAGTTCTGAAAAGGGGGATGCTGGAATCCTTTGTTGTAGAGCAGTTCTTCTGCATGGTGTGTGGGTTACAGAGGGCAGAGCCAGTGGCTGGGAGACCAGGTGGGAAGTTTTTTCAGTAGCTCAGGTGATTGAAGATTCGAACCTGATCAAGGTTGTAGTTGGGTCAGGGCAGAGTGGAGAGGATGTGAATAGTGGGATTGAAGGAAAGGGAGAAGCTTGAAGACAATGCTTGTATTCTGGCTTTAGACAACCAGGCTGTGGGTCGTAGGGACTATAGAAAGGCAAGTGCCTTGAGGGGGCGATTTTGGTTTTAGAGATATAGAGTTGGGACGCTTATAGGATAGCCAGGAAGAACTTGTCAGTAGGTAGGCAGATGGACATAAGGGCTTAGAGCCCAGGAGAAATGTCTAACTGGAGAGATTTGGGTGTCTTCGGCATATAGGTGAATGATACATATCTATTTTTCCCCTGACACACCTGAGTTAATAAAACTAACTTGTGCAAGCAGAAGTGACTCATTAAGTTAGTTACTCTTAAATGTGGAATGATAGGGGTTAAATTGGAATATGAAGGAAGCCCAAGTGCAGTTTGAAGGGTTTCCCATGAGGCTCTTTTACCTTTTTCACTCCCCAGCCCTAAATGGGAAGCAGTGTGATTGACACTGTGGAAAGTTTAGATGGCTACCCAAGGACAGCTGGTGGAGGCTGAAGGCAAGGTAACGACAGATGAAATCCATCAGCCTAGGGCACGTGGAGAAATAGGAATAGGAAAATGAAGGAAGAGAGAGAGATCATGAAAGTGAAGAGAGACCTTCGCAAAAATAAGTAAATAAATAAAATTGATGATCAGCAAAACAAGCATTGCAGTGGGATATATAGTTCAGTGGGGTAAAGTCTGGAAGGAGAATCATGGATTTGGTAAGTAGGAGCTCTGTGACAGCCACTACAAGAGCTGTTTTTGTGGTGTCATAGGGCACCAGACAGATTGCCTAGCCTTGGATTGGATTGCCTTGGGTTGGATTGTAAATCAGAGGTCAGACGAAAGTGGATCAAAGGAGCCTTATAAGATGGGAAGACCTGAGCTTATGTGGATGCTTGGGGAGTGAGGGCACGGTTTGAAGATTTGAGGAAGGGAACAAATTACAACATATGATCTAGGAAGACTTAATTCATTTACTTATTCATACATGTTTGTCTGTGGTTCTGCACTGAGCAGAATCCACACGGTCCCTGCCTTCATAGAGCTCGTAGCCAGTGGGAAATTCGCATAGTTGCGGAGCAACTATTCTGGAAGAGAGTGTGGAGCGCAGTTTGCTATGGGGCACCGGATGGGTGGATGGGGCCACTAGACTTGGCGTCAGGGAGAAGAGGGAGGTTAAGCTGAGGCCAGAAGCTTAAGTTAGGTGATTAAAGGGTGGGCCTGGGGAGAAGTGCTTCAGGTAGGAATGGGATATGTGAAGGCTAAGAGGTGAGAGAGAAATGGGAAGTTTTTTTAAAAAAGAAAAAGGGTAGGGGGCTAAAGAATAGAAATCAGAGAGGAGTGTGGGCTGAAGCCAGAGAGAGAGAAATACGGGTCCAGCCATAGAGGACCTTGTAAGCTGGGTTTGAGAACTTGGACTTCAGCCTGAGGACAATGTCAGACCACTGAGCTTAAATTTTAAGTAGGAGAGTGACATGATCAGGTTTGCATTTTAGAAGTACTTAGGCTGTACTGGTGTGGATGGATTAAAGTCAGCAATTCTGGAATCAGGGAGACCAGGTAGAGGGAGTGGGATGAAGTATATGGGTAGATTAATTTGGGAGATGGGAGAGGAGATAAAGACGTTCATGATAGCAAAAATTAGATGCATATGGAGAGGGAGGTTGAGGACATGCATACCTAATAAGGTGGGTGACTGAGCTCTTAGAGTGAGCGGCTCTGTTTACGTGAACAAATGTTAGTATAAACTGTTTCCTAGACTAGGTTAAGAGATTTGGTTTCTACCTTGGCACATACTAGAGGCTTAGTGAAGGGTTGTTGAGTGACTGTTTCCGATTAAATCACTGCTTTTGGTATGGCAGCTCCAGTTCGTTCTCTTCCCTGCCCACTCATCAATACTATTCTAGTGTTGGATGTTAGACACCTTGGAAGAATATGGAGGGGCTGTCAGGGGATGAGGAACAGTGGAGAAAATGCCAGGATTGGTCAGTGTATTAGTTATCTATTACTTTCTAACAAATTACCTCCAAATTGAGGGTCTTAAACCAACAAACATGTATTATCTCATCGTTTCTGTGGCCAGGAATCTGGACACGGTTTGGCTGGATGCCTCTGGTTCAAGGTATCTTACTCGGCTACAGAGTGTAGCTCAGGGCTGTGGTTGGAGGCTCCACTGGGGGAGGATCCGCTTCCAAGTTCACCCACATGCATCTGGGCAGGATTCTGTTCCCTGAGGGTTGTTGGACTGAGGACTTTGCTTCTTCGCGGGTTATCGGCTGGAGGCCTCACTCAGTTCCTTGCCCTGGCACCTCTCCATTGGGCAGCTCCCAGCCCCATTGCTTTCGCCATATTTTCTTTGTCAGAAAAGAGTCTCTAGGTCCAGTGCACACTCAAGGGGCAGGGGAGCCTTCTCAGAGGCTGCTTACCGCCGTCAGGTTGCCATTCTTTTATTTTTATTATTTTATTCTCTGGTTGCCATTCTTGAGCGTATCTGTTAACTCAGCTATGTTGTTTCAGCATGAGTGAATCTAAATCCTATGACCTTGTGGGAAATTAGGTATTTTTGAAGGGGATATTGATTGATTGAAATCTGACAATGCTAAATACCATTCTCCTTGTTACCATTTTATAAGTAAATTTGACGTCTATTAAACAACGTGGCAGAATGAGGTAGTGACGCATTTATTCTGCAGCAGTGTTTATCATTACTACTTTTTAATGTTTATTAAAGGTAAAAATAGCCGTGCCTGTGGACACCTTAAAAAGAGAAACGCCTAATCTAGGTTTGTCGTCTCTGTATTGGTAGGTATTCCAAATACTATTTGGAATTTTGTTGGGAACAGAATGCATTTTCCTCTCGGGGCAGTGTTACATGTATAGAGGGTGAGTAATTCCCTTACCCATCTTGTGACCAGCCTGTTTATCACAGGATGTACTGCGAAGCTTCTCAGGACACATACGCTTGTGCGCATGGCGTTAGGCTCTGGTGGTTGCAGCTGTGGCTAAGCCTCTCCCCACCGGAGCCCCTCTGTCTGAGGGCCCCGGGCCATGGGAACTTTGGACACAGAGGCCTTGGCTCTGGAGCCAGAGCTGTGTGCAGAGAAGCCCCAGGAGCAAGATTCCAGAGGTCTGCTATTGGAGCTCCGCACCCCCTGCCCCGTGCTAGGAGAATGGCCTTGTTGTAAAGGAAGAGAAGGAAAGGCCCCTAAAGATCACCACTTGCCCACAGTCTCACGCGTTGTTGTTGGAAGAACTGAAGTGGATGATTTTTGGAAAAGCTGAACTGTGCCCCTTGGGATTTCTGTGCCTGAGTTGCCCTGGAACATTGAAGATTTGGGGGACATATGACCTGTGTCTTCTTCAGCTTTAAGGAATACCCCACGGAGAAGAGAGGAGACTCTTCTGGATAGTGTGAGAGCAGTGAGCGTAATTACGGGGCAGGTTTTCCGCTCTTTGTAAAGAAGCCAAACCAGACCATTCTAACTGAGCTGTAAACAACAAAATAAGCGGCCTGCTAAGCGTTCCTTTCGTAACCTGTTCAGCCGAGAGTAGATGACCACAGGTTAAGGCTGGAGAAGGTGCTTTGCTTGGGGGACCGGACAGGCTTCTCAGCCCCTTGCCCTCGTTTCCTCGGCGCTGTGTTCATCTCTGCAGCCCTCTCCCTCTTCCACCTGTGCCCACTTCTACCCACCTGCCTTTGTGACTCCTTTTCCCTTTCCAGCCTGCCCCTCATGTTTGTCTTAACCTGAGTGAAAATGTGGAGGTGGTGAGAAGGAGGTGCGTTGTGGAGAGATTTTTCTAGAACTTGGATTTCCTAGGTCCTATTTGGGAGTTCTGGAGAATGGAGAGCCCCTCCGGCTTTGTGTGTTTACAGTTTTCTCCTTCCGGTCCATTTTCCTGGCCGCCTTAGACCATGCTTGGACTGTACTTTTTTTTTTACCAGTTTAATCAGAGCAGCCTGCCCCCAGCTCTTTCTCCCTTGTCTTCTCTTTTTTCTCCTTTTCCATCTGAATCTCTTTCTTTTTCTTTTTCTGATTCCCAGAGGCTCCGGTGATTGAATATTTATAAAGTCTTTTCTTTCCACTTCTGCCTGTTGTCAGGATGATAACAAAGAGAATAAATAATATACGAGTAATATTGTGATTCGAGTTGAAGATTGGGTCCATTGAAGGTTAAAAGGTTTTCTGAGCATACCTACAATGCCATGGAAACTGGTTTACTCTAGTTATTACTAGGTATTTTTACTCATGTCTTGGGCCCACTGGAGAGTTTCAGGTAGCACCCCAATTTTATTTCTCTCTAGCATGTATATCCTATACTGGGCCGACTTAATTTGTTCTGTTTCATGGGCATACTTGTTTTCTGTCATGGCAGAACTTGACAGAGTTCAGTTTAAACCACAGCAAAAACCCTCCTCAGTTAAAATAGGAAAGATAGCTTAAAGGATGTTTGTCAGTTTTATTTTTGGCTATGTAGCACGGCAAAATGTTTAGGAAAACATAAATCTCAAATTTGTAATTAACTTTTTTTCTCCAGAGGCATAATAAGTATGACTTCCTGTTCGTATCTTTGTTTTCATGATTAATTTTCTCGAGTTAGTACAAGTCTTTGGCTCTACGAGGTCTTTGTGTTGTATGTTCGTTAGGGATGAAACATAGATTCTTCGCTGTCTGAATGAATTGTTCGTAAATTAGAAAGCTGTATAAAAGAGGATTTATTTGGTATAAGTTAAACTGATTATGAAAGCTTCTACTTTTTTGCTTGTTAACAAATGTTAATGATGTTTAGAGAATGGTTTTTCAATTTTCAAACATGAAGGTGCTTAAGCCTTACCTAAGGCAACCCAGGTCTTATCACCAGATATTCTGATTGTGATCCTGGTTGATTTTTAATTAATACTTCAGGTAATTCTGGACCCTGGGAACTTATTTCTTTTCTTTCTTTTCTTTTTAAATTTATCTTATTTATTTTATTTTTGGCTGCATTGGGTCTTCATTGCTGCACACGGGCTTTCTCTAGTTGTAGTGAGCAGGGGCTACTCTTCCTTGCGGTGCACGGGCTTCTCGTTGCAGTGGCTTCTCTTGTTGTGGAGCACGGGCTCTAGGCACGTGGGCTTCAGTAGTTGTGGCACATGGGCTCAGTAGTTGTGGCTCGCAGGCTCTAGAGCACAGGCTCAGTAGTTGTGGTGCACGGGCTTAGTTGCTCCACAGCATGTGGGATCTTCCTGGACCAGGGCTCGAAGCCGTGTCCCCTGCATTGGCAGGCGAATTCTCAACCACTGCACCACCAGGGAAGCTCCTGGGAACTTATTTCTGACAAACATCCCAAATGGGTGGGAAATAATTTAGTGCTAAATAGTTTTACTTTTTAGGCTGGTTATCTCATATCATTTGATCTTTCATAGAACTGATCTTACCTGTTAAAAAAACTGATTAATTTGTTTATAGCATCATGTTTTACTGGAGACAGAAATGGCTATCACGGTGAAGAATTTTTTTCCTCCAGAATGGAAATGGGCAGAATGGACAGACAGGTTGTTTAAGACAACCAGGATCATGTGTTTCTTTATGAGTCTGCACTGACTATGTGATTGAGTTATAGGTTGATCCTAAATTTGTTATTTAGTATTTTTAATTATTAGAAAGATATACTGTAATTCACTTAACAAGGTCAGTAAAAGTTATTAAAGCATGTGGCCTTACATGTTAGCCAATGGAAGTAATTTCAAAACAAAAGACTTATAAAAGTCTTTATAATATTTTCATAGCTAAGCAGCTCTATGAGGTTTGTTACTATACCATGATATCTTAATTGAAATATTATCTCTTTCTTTATTTTTAAATATTTGGAGCTTGCTAGTGTTAATAATTCTTTACTGAAATCATTTATATATATTGCCTTGTTGGTAATTAAGTTAATCGCTCAGATATTATGGCTTCTAATTATAGTGCAATTTCCAGTTTGACTTGGAGGAAGAGAACTTGGACTTTATTTTCATTTGAATCAAGAGACCAATGGTAGGGACTTCCCTGGCAGTCCAGTGGGTAAGACTCTGCACTCCCAACGCAGGGGGCCTGTGTTCGATCCCCGGTCGGGGAGCTAGATCCTGAATGCCACAACTAAGAAGTCTGCATGCAGTGACTAAAAGATCCCGCGTGCTACAGCTAAGACCTGGCACAGCCAAAAAATAAAATAAAATAAATAAATAAAAATAAATCTTTGAAAAGAGATCAATGGTAGAGAATGAGAAGATGCCTTGTTTTTTGATTTGAAAATATGCTCTAGCTTTGGAAATCTTTGAAATTCATTTCCCATGCTGTGTCCCCTTTCTCCCGCCTGTTATACTTACTTCCATGATTAAGTAAGTTGAAATTATGAAAGATATTTTAATTGTGAAAACACAGGGAAATTGGGGATGGTTGTAAAACATAGTTCAAATAGGTCTCCCTTTTATTTTTTCTCAAGATAGCATTCTTAAGCGGGTAGAGGTTCATTTCGCATTCACTTTAAATGTCTTCTGAAATCATTCATTTTCAGCAGATTTATAATGTTTCCTGGATGTGTTTATTTATGGTTTCATCTTTTAGTCTGTAATTTCATTAGGTAAGTTTCCTTACTGATTAGATTAAAAGTGTAATTGTCTGCATTTTTCCTTCCCTGATTCCCTCATTTCCTCCTGATTCTACTTTTCTGTAATGTGGTTTATAGCTCAACTCTTGAGGCTTCTGTCATGCTTTAAAGAGGCTATGTGTTTAAGTGAATAACAGTGAATTAACAAATGACAGTGCTGAGAGCTATCGTGTGTTAGATCATGTGTTCAGAGTCTAGTTTTTGAATTTTCAGCTGAGTTTAAACTAGGCTGAACTGATGGTCTGGTTGTTGTAGAAGTAATTCCGATGTTTTAGGCAGTTTATTCTTTTTCAGGATTTTGGTTTTTACAGAGGAACCCCCATGGCTTCTTAGTTTCTGGTACTGCTTGGCAGTTGGTAGTTATTCAACAAATATTTATTGAATAAATACGTCTCTACCCTGAACGTCTTTAATAAGACTGTGGGAAAAGTCAAATTTTATTCAAAAATATTTAACTTTGATCAGTATTCAAACACAAGTAATACCCTCAAATAACTTAAAACTGTTGAAATGCAGAGTGGAAGTGGTAAAAGTACCTGTTGGAAAGAATTTTTTGTTAATTTTTGGTGTCTACATCAGCAAAGCTTGAGCTGTTGGCTAAGATCTGAAATAGGTCTGTATGTGATCACTGTATTCATTATTGCTTGATAAAACGAGATTCTGACCACAGAATTATTTCATTCTGTTTATTAGTCAGCCTGTGACTTACTGGAAAGATAGGGAGGAGGATATTATAGGCTAGTAATTATTTGCTCTGCAGATTTTCTTGAGCCCATACCTGACTTTGAATTATTATCACCATGGTAAGATAGTGTTTAAATAGTGAGATCTGTTTAAATAGTGCTTTGACATAAAGGGAGTCATTTGTTTTACAGCCTGGCACAGCCTAGAAGTCTGTTACTATTTGTTTTTAACTCAAGCAATACTTTGGTCCTAGGCAAAGTATGAACTATATTTCACATGTCATGTGGCCTCATCCTGGGGTTTACAGCATTATTATTAGAGATAATATATTTAGCTTTTACAAACTTGCATGAGTAATATCTGGAAACTTGTTGCACAAGGGACTAGATGTGGAAAGAAGAAAACTTACAAGCATGTGAAATAGATTATTGTGAGTTCTTAGAAATTCAGAGAATACCTCATTCAGATATCTGTGGTTACTGTCAAGGGGTGTCTACATGCAGTGTTTTGCCTTTTTCCATATTGTTTATTTCCTTACGTGTTCTGTGGATTATATGGGAAACCGTTTTCTCTCCTGTGACTTTGAAGTGCCCCTTCTGACTTCCTCCTCACATTAGTTGAAATCTGTTTATCCCTCCTGTTGTCACTTCCCTCATAACTTTTTACGTTGAAGATTTTTCTTTTTCTTAGCCCCTCTCTCTCCTCTAGAAGAAGCCATTGCTTCTTCCAAATAGCTGCCCCTCAGGGTCATTCAGACCAGTGCTTGAATCTTGATTTTTAAAAATTCCAGCTGTGTAACTTCTGAGTTTGTTTTCTGATCTCATAATGGGGAAAGCTGTACCTGTATCCTGGGGTGGTGTATTCGTTTCCTAGGGCTGCCGTACACATTACCACACTCTATTCCAGTTGGCCGGAAATTTGAAATCAAGGAGTTGGCAGGGCTGTGCACCCTCTGGAGGCTCTAGGGGAGAATCCTTCCTTGTCTCCAGCTTTGGGTGCCTGTTGGCATTCCTTGGCTTCCTAGGCTGGTGGCCAGATCACTCCAATCTCTGCCTCCATCCTCACATTGCTTTCTCGTGTGTGTGTGTGTGTGTGTGTGTGTGTGTGTGTGTAAAAACCTCCCTCTGCCTTTCTCTTGTATGTGCACTTGCCGTTGGATTTAGGGCTAACCCAGATAATCCAGGGTGATCTCCTCATCTCGAGATCCTTAACTTAATTACCTCTGCAAAGACTCCTTTTCCAAATAAGATAACATTGACAGGTTCTGGGAATTAGGATGTGCACACATCTTTGGGGGCCTCCATTCAACCTGCTACATAAGAATTCAGTGAAATGTAATTATATGTGTGTTTAAGTATATTTATATATGGCATTTAGCTCAGTGCCTGACGAATGTAGTTACTCAATGTTAATTCCTTTCCCTTCCCTTCAGAAATCTGTGCTCTCCAACATTCTGCCCCCCTGGGATGCTTTTGGCAGTTATGCTCAATTCAGAGCGTTTCTGCTCCGCTTTGCCCCTGCTGGCATCCTGTGGTGACCATCAGGTAGTCTGCTTCTC
Source organism: Monodon monoceros (assembly GCF_005190385.1). NCBI lineage: Eukaryota > Metazoa > Chordata > Mammalia > Artiodactyla > Monodontidae > Monodon > Monodon monoceros. The sequence goes on from NW_021703765.1 coordinate 41,462,796, forward strand.
GTCTTCCATCTTTCCTTGCTTGGCCATGCCTGGCCACCCATGTCTGTGGTGTGCTCTCTCTCCCAACCCCAGTCTATCTAACCTTCCACGTCTGGCACTTTCTCAGCTTCATTAACGTTACTTCTCATCTTCACAATGAGCTTTAGTCCCCTCTTCTTCTTTCTGTTTTTTCACCCCATTCATCCATTTGGACCTTTACAACTTATTTTCCATTGCTGCCAACACTATTCAAGTTGGATCGCTTATCCCTGTATATCCTTTGCAGCTGTGCACCTCACAGCTTCTGCTTATACTGTCCTATCGACGGAAATGCGCTTCTCCCTCCTTCCTCTTACTTCTCTTAGTGCCTTCGCTTTAAAATTCATCTTTCCTCCTTCCACTCAGGCCACAGTCATGCTCAGGTCCCTCCTGTTACAAGAAAACTTCCCTTGACCTTGCTCTCACTTACCTGTTCTAAAACTGGACTGCTTCCTCTTTATCCACTCAACTCCTTACTAGTTTCCTTTTGTTTCCATTATTTGGGTGAACTGCTCTCTTGAAGGTTGACCGTGATCTAATAGCCTTTTTTCAAGGCTAAATGGGATGGTGGTAAAGAGCTGGGTTGCTGGAGCTGACTGCAGGGGGTGAATTCTAGCTCCACTACTTGCCAATAACTGTGTGACCTTGAGCAAGTCCCTTAACTCCATGCTTCAATTTCCTTATCTGTAAAATGGGAATATTAGTACCTAGCTTATAGGGTTCCTTGTAAGGGTTACATAGATTAGTTTATGTAAAGAACTTCTAAGGATGCCCAGTAGAGTATGCACTAGGTATTAGTTTTTTTTATTTTCTAAGCTATTGTGTTTTAGTCTTTCTTGTTAGCCTGTGTGGTGACATTTGACATGGTTGACCGTTCCCTTTTCTTTTGTCCAGTGACTTCTTCACCATGTTCAAGCTCAGATTAATTCATCTCGGGGTCTTTTATCTTTGTGTCTCCTATTTGTGGTCTGAACTTCACCACCTTATCTCCTTTCTAGATAATTTTTCCTGTGGTAATTCACCACCATGGTTCCTACTTTTACTTTTGTGTGAGTGTCTCCCCAGATTGTATTTGTACCTTGTCTGTCTTAGCTCCAGCACTGCGTTTATAGCTGTGTGTGAGCATGCCTAACCAACACAGTCTCCCTCACAGTCAGCTCTGTAGTTGACTTCTGGTTTTGTTAAAGGACCTGGAGATTGTGACGATTAGAAACATGGATGTCGGGATCAGAGGGATGTTGTATTTGAGTCCTTCAGTGCTCAGGAAGCCTTTCCAGATCACTGCAGACGGCACAGTCTCCTTGGCTTGAATACACAGCGTGCTTTCAATGAGCAAAGCTGCGTGTGGAAAGAGGTAGAGAGACACAGCTTTATGGCAAATGTACTCCTTAGTTTTATTAAGTTGAGAATGAGGCATGTTCATCAGTCTTGCCACACAAACCCAGGGTAGGATGCCTAGAAGCTGTTGTAAACTGTTGATTTTTGAAAATTTTTTTCCTTTAAGTTGTAGTTGTTCCCTCCTGGAAAACAGACTAGGTAAAGAAGTTAAATTTATGTCTCACAATGCAGAGGCAAATAGCAAATGAACTAAATTAGAGAACACGGCATCATTTTAATTAACCAGTGGTAGTTTTTAGTGTGTTTCTGAGTTGTCTTGAGACCAAAGGGCAAGGATGGGAAAGATTTCCCTCTTTGTTTTCTGAAATGTAGTCTCTTGTAAGTTGGAATAGAAATTTTAGACCAGGATTTCCAGGCTTGCCAATAAGATATTATATTTTATAGTAATGATAATTAGCAGGCAAGTATAGTTATTTGAGTGTGGATTACTGGACTTTCATGATGTTTGGTAATCAGACAGTCTGGACCATTCAGTGCTGGTTTCTTGGGCCTTGAAACTCTGACACATGGCCTTGCTCCTGTTAACAATGCCTCTGTTTAAACACAGCTTCATTCCTTAATGGGTTTTGATCTTTAGGGATTAAACCCGTGAGGACTATTAACCTAAGGAATGTAACTCAGTTAGCTGTGAATGATTTAAAATAAACTAATAGATTTCCATTTGGAGAGCTTGGTGTCTCACTTTATTTTTTCTCCATCCATCTAATGAATAGTAAATGCAGTCTTTTGGTAAATGATTCACCTTTGTCACAGGTGCCATCAGTGATAAATTTTCTTAACGGTTTTGTTACCTGATATTTTGAAAGTTTTTAGGAAAATTTGACTTTGATTATCCTTTTCTATACTGGATGTTTTCCTTGTTTCTTAAATTTGACTTGGTTTTAAGATTCAAACCATTTTCTTTATAAGAGTAGGTGTGTTAATTAAAAGTAAAAGCTATATACTTTTTAAAAGTTCTGTTTCCAGGACTGACAATGAAGCACATGTGTTCTCACCTAGTATATCCTTGCTTAGGCCAGTACTGTTTCTTCCAAGTCTGGGAATCAGTACTGGTCTTGGCTTAATAACCCTTGGCTCAGTCCTGCTTCTCCATGACAGGTCTTTTTTTTTTTTTTTCAGTTTGGTGCATAACAAATATTTAGGATATTTACACCACTGATAACAGATTTCGTGTATAACTTTAGGATTAAATGATCCGAGAGACTGTAAATCAATTGGCATTCATTTTTTTTTCCTGCATCATTTCAGTTGAACTTGAGATCTTGGTTTAGGTAGAGCTGCTAATGTTACTTTGGCTTTTCTTGAACATTTTCCCACATTTTTGGTTGGCTGTTCTCTTTGTTTTCATTCTTCACTTTGTCTCGTTTGTCTTTTAAAGTCCATTAGAAAGCAAAAATGTAATAAAAACTTGTGGGGCTTGTAACCCTGGTATAATAAATTCAAGCCTAAATAAGTTAAATCTAATTATAGGAGTGCTTTCTAGAGAGGATGTGGACAGTCTACTAAAAATGATTGAGGTAAAGCTTATGTGGAACCTGGATTTCTGTTTCTCTCTCTTTTATGGCTTGAAGGTGAGAGAAAGTGTTAATACACTCTGCTTCTCTTGTTATCTATTTTCTGTTCATTTGTACTTTGAGCAAGTTCAAATTTCAAAAAAATGGGAAAGGAGGTAGCAAACGTTTTGCTCATTTCTCTGTACCATGTCGAAGAAGCAGAGCTGGGCCCAGAAAATGAGTCGGCATTTTTGATTTTTTCATTCAGCATTCATTTTTCGAGAGTGTCATTACTGTGTTGGGAGACAGCTTATCTTAAAATTGAAAGAGCCATTAACCGAGCCTTGCAGTTTCTTGGTTTTGCCATGAAAATGAGCTTCCTCCTCTTGTCTGAATGGAGTTTATGATTTTTAGCTTCATGCTTGGAGAAGTTAGAGTAGAAGGGGCTTTAGAGAAACCTAGTGCAGTACTGCCAGTTTTAGTTGAGGAAACTGAGATCCAGTGAGCTGCCCATGGTAGCAGAATAAGGACCAAAAAAGAAAAGGTCTTTTGACTTGACTTCTGTGCCTGTCTGAGGAGGCTTGCCATCTCAAAAGTGAGGGATTTTTGTAATCTTTGTCAAATTACCAGTTTCTCCCAAAGGAGGAGATTAGAAATTATTTTTGAAGCACTTACTCTGGAGAATTAGATTAACAGCTTGAAAATGCCACATTGATTTTGATTTTATCTGCTTTTACAGTCCTGGTAGGTAGATTTGTGATTGAAAGGGAGTGTAAAAATTCAAGTATTTAAGAAAAATTACAAAAAGTGATACTGATTCTAGATCATTCTACACTGTGCCCCTCCAACGCCTTGAGAATTTGCAAGATCCATACCCATACTAGAGATATTGATTTATGATATATTTGTGATTCAAGATGGAATCCTCACCTTTGTGGAGTCTTTGGTTTGAGGGAATTAATATAGAATTAGAGAAAGTGAATTTTAGGAGTATATGGTTGAATACTTATAAAAAAATGCCTCTTCGAAATTTCTAAGTATATTTTATAGTAGAAAATCATCTATGGATAAAGGAATTACGATATTTCAGTTTGTTCATTTAGTCTCATTCTGTTTGATGGATGGATGTTACTACTTTAATTTTTTCATTTTATTGTTTTTTTAAAAGAGTTTGTTTTTGTAAGTTTTTGATAATGGGAAATAGTCATTTTATATTTCTCTTTTCCCTTTGGATGTACTAATTGAGTCAGTTTGGGTCTATTGGGCAGTTCCTCAATTCTGAATATTATTTTTAAAAATTTTAAAAAAGTTTATTGAGTCATGACATTCTCTCTTTTTTTTTTTCCTTTATAGCCAACACATATCTCTTTATGGTACAAGCTCGAGGAATAATGTTGAGGGAGAATGTAAAAACAATAGGACATATGATCAGGCTGTACACAAATAAAAACACTACACTCAATGGTACAGGTAAGACTGCTTCCTGTTTAATTTTGCTTTGCTTCCACTTCTTACCCTTAGAGTCATAAATCAGTAAACCAAATCTCTTCGGCTCTGGTTCTGCCTCCAAGTACCTTCCTGTTAAAGATGAAGATCTCCTACTAAGTGCACTGAGAGGGTCTTTCACTGCTTGAGTTGGGACTGTCATGTATTCTAGGATATATAAGGGTACGATCACCAAGGTGTTGAGGGTTTTGTATAAAGATACTTAAGTTAATTCTTGCAAACATAACTTAAAATATGAAAAACAGCTTGTACTTTTTCAGTTTGCCTACTGTGTTGAAAAGAAATTGCCCACAAAGAGAGTAATTTATTCATCTTAGCCATACTGCCATCTTCATTATGCCCATTCTAATTCCTAAGATGCTTTCCCAGCTATGTCTAGAAAGTACTTGTTTTTAGTTATAGAAGAGTCTTAATAATTGTATGGCCTTTTTAGGGGCTAATGGGAGAAATCATATAAAATTGGAAATCAATAGCTGCTCTTGTTTTTTTTAAATATAATCTGGAAGAAGAATCTCCATCAGAATCACATGAGGTTAAAACCTGTGTAATAGGCCAAGCTAGTGATTTAATGATGTAAATAGATTCAACTGCTGTGGGAGGATGCTTGTGCTCTTCTCTGGCAGTGTTTCCACATTGTCTTCCTGAAGTAGAATTGGCTGTTATTTTCAAGGGTTCAGTGGCTGATTATCAGTTGTTGCATCCACTGTATTCTCATTTTAAACAGTTAAAGTGAAAGACTTATGTCAACAGCTCTTCCTTCATTGTGCCACTGTAAATCACACACACATATCCCTACACCCTAATAGGAAGTCCCTATCTCCCAACCGTAGGTATATTTTCTTAAAATGGGCGTTAAGATGGGTAATACTTTTAGACCCTTCTAAAAATTCAAGACTGTGACATTGATTCTTAATTTAATGTCACACATGCTTCTGCAAAATCTGTCCTAGTCATTTGCCTGATTTATATTATGATGCCGCCAATCAAACACTCTTAATTTTCTTCTTCCTTTTAACTTCAAAGAAATTTCCTTTAGAAAGACTGTCTCATCTGAGCTGATATTTTAATAGTACGGTAAAAGTCTCATGAACTGGTCTTCTGCATTAATTGGTCTTCTGAACAGTAGGTCAATTTTAGGAGAAGTTTAAACATTTGAAAAGCTTCGCTAAGACTTGTCCTGGTTGAATAAGTTGATGTGAAGGTATTCGCTAAAAGTTCATTCAGCTGAAGTATTAAGCATCTTTAAGTTACTGTATTTGTATAAGTGAGTGCTAATAAAATCTGTGCCTAATCAGGTTATTTTCCTGGAGTATGAATAAGTTATATGCGTGAATGTTGCATTTTTGATTAGGAGAACTGTTTACTTGGGCAAGACAACCCTGCCCTCAACCCCACTGCAGCATCCCACAGCTGAAAAAAAGGAAATCCTCTCTTCCCCTCACCAAGTCATAGTTGCAGTGAAGACTGAACGACCAGTGCATCCTTTGATGAAAGTGTGCTTTTTATGAACCTTTGGAAAATTTTCACATGGTTCCTTTACTGATGGTGCAACTCTTCTCAGGAGACCGTCAGTTATTGTATCAGTTAGGAATTAGGTTTGGTTGTAAGAGAAACCTGCCTGCAGTGGTTTAAACCCATGAGGCTTCTTGTACAAAAGAAGTCTGGGTGGAGGACTGTTTCTGTTGTGGAGAAAGTCTTCACACACTTTCCCACTTCTGTTCTGTCATGTAGCTTCACAGGCTAAGATGGCTGTGGGTCTCCAGTCTCTATGTTTGCCCTTGGGTCATTAGAAGGAGTGATGGAAGGGAGGGAAGAAGAAGAAATAGAGTGCCCCCTTTGTAAGGACCCTTCCCGGAAGTCCCATGTAGTAGTTCCCCTTACATCTCACTAGCCAGAACTTAGTTGTAAGGACACCTGGGAATGATAGTCTTTGAGCTGGGCTCCCTGCTGCCCTGAATGAAATTGGGGTTCTGTTACCAAGGAAGAAAGGGAAAATGGAGTTTGAATAGGCAACTGTGAGGTTCTGCCGTGTTCATTTAACTTGAGTAGTTAGTGTAGGTATACTTAACTAGATATTAGAGATACAAGATGAAGAAAAACAGCCTCCTGAAACTGTGCCTTTAAACAGCATAGTCTTTCTTCCACATTGTCACATTACCTTTTTTGGGGAAAATAATCTTGGAACTTTAGAACTAGAAGGACCATTAGAGATCACCTACTTCAACCCCATTATTATACAGCTGGGAAAACTGCGGCCCCAGACGAAGTGATTGACCCACGGCTGCACAGCTAGTAACTAGTCAACCAGGACTAGAGCTTGTCTTTCAGACTTCTGATGTTCTCTGGTTTAGGGATCAGAAGACTCTGGATCTAGTACTTGTTCTTATACCAACTAGCTATTGTATATTTAAAAGATTCAGCAAGCTCTTTATGCCCAGCTTTTTCATCTACCCTGTTTCATAGAACTGTTAGAATAAAATGAAGATCTGGCATTTAGCATTCATTGTAAAAGGCAAATAGTACTATTCAAAAATAAAGGATTCCTACCAAAAGAAAAAAAAAATCCTCCCTTTACATGAAGATGTCTAGGTTTCTGAGAGAGATGGAAATGTAAATAGCTACTTATAATGCAGTGATTTATTTCTGCACAGACTTGTACAGATGAAATCTGCCAAAAAGGAGATAATGGACACTAAGGTTTACAAAGAGCTAATTGAGCTCCGGGGGAGAGTTGATGAACATGTATCGACTCATTTAAAATTTATCACTTGGACTTCCCTGGCGGTCCAGTGGTTGAGACTCTGTACTTCCAGTGCAGGGGGCATGGGTTCGATCCCTTGTCGGGGAACTAGGATCCCAGATGCCCCTCTGCATGGCCAATAAAAAAGAAAACTATCACTTAGATTAGATCTTAAAAACTCTCATCACAAGAAAAAAAACTGTAACTGTGTGAAGTGATGGATGTTAATTAGCCTTGTGGTAATCATTTCACAATATATACATGTATCAAATCATTATGTTGTACACCTTAGACTAACACAGTGTTATATGCCAATGAAAATAGTTTGCAAAAAACATAATATTTAACACTTAGTGGCAAATTGTGATATTTCTAAGTACATTTGATTCCAAAAAGGAGTTTTTAACCCTGTGCCTGAACGTTCTGAAGCACCAAGTGTAAAGAGATGTATGTAAAATTTTTGTAAAGAAACCATGTTCTTTTATAATCAAATGGTGCCTTGCCTTGTAGCCCACGGAGTCAGTCAGATTAAGAAAACAAAATGTATTCAGTGAGCAGTTATCAAAACAGATGACAAGGGTCACGCAGTGTTAGAGCTGGTAGGTTTGTTAGAAATAACCCAGCACACTTCCTCATTTGGTGGATGCATGGTCGGAGGCCCACAGACATCGCCAGACTGACATGACAGGCTAGCAGTAAATAGACTGGAATGCTCATTGAGTTTCTGTTACCTGCTTTAAGCTGCCTTTTGCAGGGAAACCAAAGCCCTGGAGAGGTCTCCTTTGGTCCTGTTCTCCTAAGGTCCAGTGAGAGCTGAAGAGGGGACTTGTCCAGCGGTTTTCATTCTGTGTTTCCTTTTTGTTTGGTGTGGCTCTGGAAGGAAGAAGGCAGGGGCCAGGTCTCACTGTGGTTTCATCCATTCATTAGACGAAATAATGTCTACATTTTACAGCAGTTGTGGTGGATCAGCCTTCAGTGCATCTGTCATGCATCACCTTTTAAAACTCCTGATTTGGGGGCTTCCCTGGTGGTGCAGTGGTTGAGAGTCCACCTGCCGATGCAGGGGACACGGGTTCGTGCCCCTGTCTGGGAAGATCCCACATACTGCGGAGCGGCTGGGCCCGTGAGCCATGGCCGCTGAGCCTGCACGTCCCGAGCCTGTGCTCGGCAACGGGAGAGGCCACAGCAGTGAGAGGCCCGCGTACCGAAAAAAAAAAAAAACAAAGAAAACAAAAAAAACCCTCCTGAGTTTGAAAGCAGTGGGTTATACTCCATGGGCCTCACCACTTTTGTAGGAGTAACGATTTTGTGGGTTTATTACATCAGAGTCTCCAAAAGTTTAAATCATTGTTGGCTATATTATCAGTTGTGAAGTGTTTATTTGCAGTAAGTTTCTACTATGTTGTAGGTCCTTTATTAGATGCTAGAAATCAAAGGCAATTTGATTTCAGTTAAAAGTGGTTTATAGACTAATGGCAAGGGGGTGGATAGCCTTATATACAAAATACTTTGGGATGATGTAACTACCACTGGACACAGTACTTAATGGATACAGATGTTTTTATTAGTCTGGCAATAAGTTGAGATCCTTATGATCATTTGTAATGATGTAGCCAAGAATAACATGTTTAGCTCCAAAACTTCGTATTTAAAGGACATGAATATACTGATACTGCATGTCTTTAAGGTTTGTTTTTTTTTAACATTAGTTCTTTGAAAACTGATGAAAGTGATCAATGGGTTCTTTTGTAAAAAAAAAATTCAATCATTTTAGCATGAGAATAAAAAGTGAAACAGTCCTCCAGCCCTCCTGTTGCCATGAGACTCCCCAGAGGGAGCTGTTGTTAACAGTTTGTGTTGCAGAGATGTCTGGAGAGCTTAAAATCTCTGTGAGTTAGGTGTGGATTAATAGAGTCTATAAATTATGTGTGGCTAAGAAAAGGGGCCCAAGCTTTAATGACAAGAATTAATAAATTATTTACAGTAAGAAAGTACCCTTATTTATATTTAACTACGTGACATTAAGAAATTAGGAATGCGTGAGTGTTAATGTTTATCTTCTTCAGGATTATATGAAAACGAGCACACACACTGCCTTTGGAACACATAAAGGCAGTGCACTGCCAGGGACAAGCTTATCTATCTTCTGTTTTCAGCTCCTACAAGTGCATTGTGTAGAGTAGATGCTTAGCTAACATAGTGGGAGTCCCCATAAAAGCAGAACTTTTATTTTTTGTTACTATAACTTGAAATTTGATATATATCTAGATATATATTTTTAAAGGGATTTAAAAAAAAGAACCAGAACTTTATTGGACTTCCTTACACTTATTTTATGTTTAGTATCTTTAAATCTTTCAGATATCTATGGGTGAGATACAGAGTATGGGCTCCTAGAGGGGTTTCCGTGGTGTTAGTCCGTCCCTGTGTGTCTTGGCGTACAAAACAGCTAATGTCCACTGAATCCCTCCCCCTCCTTTGCCTTAGAGGATTTTCCTTATCAGATGCTTTCCAGGGCTCCTCTGGAGAAAGGCATTGGGGAGGATTCTGTTACTGGGGCTTTCTCACTTCCTGGTGGAATAGGCCTTAGCCATTGTACCATCATTGGTCCCTATTTATCATGTTGGGGTTTTCTGGTAACACACTTACCTTAAAGCCTCCTTACTGATGCCTTTCCAAGTTTGTAAGGTGTTTCCACTTATTCATAAGGGGTTCCACTCTGCAAGGCCCCTTCCAGAAGGTGGGCCTGAAGGTGGGGTGTGTCTCTTTGCTCCAAAGTGCCATCCTGGCTCCCAGGCTGCATCCCCATCTACGGTATATATTTTTTTTAAAGAATTTCTTCAGTTTACTTTATTATTTATTTATTTATTTGTCATACCACGTGGCTTGCAGGATCTTAGTTCCCTGACCAGGGACTGAACCCAGGCCCTTGGCAGTGAAAGTGTGGAGACCTAACCACTGGACTGCTAGGGAATTCCTGTCATCTCCTGTATTCTGATGATGAGTGAATATTTATGTTAGGCCAAGCCATGGACGGGAGGTGTTTAGTTTTCTTTGACTCTTCTCACATGCTTCATATTCAATTTCCAGGATTCTGCGGTGAGAGGGTTTAGCTTTTACAGTCCAGTAAGGCTGTGATTTTGACCTTCAGCCTTTTGCTTGCTGGTCTCTGGCTGACAGGCCTCTCTTCTAAGTCATATGCCCGTTCTCCCCCTTTCTCACTCTGCATGCAGGCCAGTTCTGATAGGAATACCTCTCTTATCAGAGCAGATTACTGAAGACTGAAAGTCTTCACATTTTCCTAAAGTGTCTGCTAGAACTTCATTTCCTGTGGGTACAGGGTTTGTGATCCAGAAGACAGATGGGAGTTTAATCAGCGGTTTCCATTTCTCATCTCTTACTCACCACATGTTGGTCTCATTCTCTCAGACCAACTTCCTCTTACATAGCAGGAAGCTGGCAGGTCATGGTTCCCAGATTTGCCTCTCAGAACTTTGTTCCAGAAAGGGACTGAAATGGGAGCTCCTTGGTTCCAAGTTTAAAATTCCCAAGGCTCTGATTGTTCCAGGTTGAGTCAGGGGCTCATTTCTAAAGCAGTCACTCCTAGCTGAAGTTCCTGAATATGCATATGGGCTAGGGATTGTTCTGAGCACTTTGTACACTTATCTTTCTGAAATCTGAAAACGACAGCATGAGGTAGGTGCAGATGAGAAACTCTGTTCTCTTGCTTTGTACCACAAAGCTAGTGCGCGTTGGGGCAGGATTTGAACTCAGCACTTGACTTTGGTGCTCTAAACCGTACCCTCGGTGTTCCATAATTTGCTGACTCTAAAGATAATGGACCTAATGTAATAACAGCTCCAGGGCTCTCTAGAAACTGCAGCCCACGGGTTGGGAATGACTAATTTAAGGACTTTAAATGGGCTGTATTACAAAAGTCAGTTGAGTGGGTAAATTGCAGTTTCTCAAGTGTGAGGCGATGAGAAAACATTACTCCCACCCTCTGCTCTATGGATGTGGAAGCAGTGTGCTGTGGCTGTGTGGCTGTCCAGAACACCCTGGGCTGTTTGATACTGGAGAGGATCCCCTGGTGTACTTTCACTCCCTCTTTTTATTTTAACATCTTTATTGGAGTATAATTGCTTTACAATGGTGTGTTAGTTTCTGCTTTATAACAAAGTGAATCAGTTATACATATACATATGTTCCCATATCTCTTCCCTCTTGCGTCTCCCTCCCTCCCATCCTCCCTATCCCCCCCCTCTAGGTGGTCACAAAGCACCGAGCTGATCTGCCTGTGCTCTGCGGCTGCTTCCCACTAGCTGTCTATTTTACGTTTGGTAGTGTATATATGTCTATGCCACTCTCTCACTTTGTCACTCCCTCTTTCGAAGTGGCTCAGCTGGGGGGGAAGGGTGGAAACACCTGTTCTCTTACGGTGGCAAATGGGCCTGCTCTGTGTGTAAGCATGGATCAGGCCTTGCTGCTCCCCAGACTTGTCCCAGGTTCCCCCGGGGAAATCGTGCTGAGAGGTCCCATCTGGCAGCGGTGAAGGGTGAATGGGAGAGTAGTCACGGCAGCTGTATTTTGCTTTTCTCTAGTTCTTTATAGATAATTGCTTTTAAGTACTGTTGCAGATTGCAGATTGTAGTCTTTACACAGTGACGGTGACACATTTCATACTAGGAGCAAAGCAAAAGACAATTTTTTGGTTGTAACTTTTCTCTCTCTCTCTAAGATTATCCTGAAGGCAATAATTCAAGTGATTATCTTGTTCAAGCAACAACGTATCTTCCGGGAAACTTCACATATTCGCCATACCTCCCCTGCCCGGAAAAGCTGCCTTACATGCGTAAGTTTCATCTACTTTTGACTTAACTATTTGCTTGTATTATAATAAAATAAAATCGCATGGTTTGAGCACACCACCCTCAGGCCATTATTGGGGGTGCTCGTATTCATATCACGTAGCATGTTATTTGACTTTCTTTTGAGAGGGGTGCAAAGCAATTTTTTGGGAGGGGGAGGAGGATTGAAAAGCTAAAGAAAAAGCTTATGCCTTACCCAGAAGTAACCTCACCTCTGTTGTGAGTTTGATGTGTGTTCTTAAAATTATCCTTAAAATGGTTTTAACACTATCTTTTACATAGATAGGAAATTAGAACGTTTCAAAGGTTTTAAGAAATTATATAAATGGTTTTAAAATTACATTTCCTTCTGTAACTTGCTTTCTTAATTATTTTTTGAGAACTGTCCATGCTGATACATAGAGATCAGTTTATTTCCCTTAACTGTTCTATAGTGTATCTTTGAATAATTGAATAAATGTACCACATTTCATTTACCTTTTTCTCTGTTGATGGAAATTTAGGTTGTTTCCACTGTTTTGCTACCACAAAGCAGTGCTGTAAGGAACAACATCATACAGATTTCCCTGTGCATGTGTGCTTGAGGGTTCATGCCTAAAAGTGGAATTGCTAGGTAGGCTGGTGTGGTTGCACTCCACAGCCGCGGTACCAGTTTATATCCCCAGGGGCAAAGCGTGAATGCACCACTTTGATATTGATGGACTTTAAAAATTTTGCTATTCTTATAGATAAAACACTTTTTGCTATTATGACAAATCAAAAAAGGTATCTTGTTTCAGTTCTTACTTTCTTCATTACTGGTGGGTTTGAGTGACTTTTGCTGTGTTTGTGAGTAGTTTTGAGTTTTCTCTCCTGTGACTCAGTTACCGTTTTATCGGTTCCTTATTGGTTAATTAGATTTTTGTATTGATCAGTGGGAGTTCTTTATATATATTCCAGCAGTGACCTATTGTCTGCTATATGTGTTGCAATTGGCTTGTCTTTTCATTTTGTTTATGGAGTCTTTTATTTTATAGACGTTTAAAATTATGTTTCTAAGTGTATCAATCACTATTGAATCACTATATCATTATTTAAGGTTTTTGCTTGTTTTGGTCTTAAGAAAGCTTTCCTTATTACCCGAAAGCCATACAAATACTCTTTTATTTCCTTCCAGTAATTTTACAATTTTGTTTTGAATTTTTGTGTATAATATGAGGTAGGGATCAAGATAACTGTATTTTAAACGTTTTTTTCAAAATTATGAAGATAATACATTATCGTTTAAAAAAACCTCTATAATCAGTCAGAAGCCACACGGCTGTTATTTTGCAGTTTTTTATTGTTTGTGTCTCCCTCCTCTGATTTTAAGCATACTTCATACATATAAGTTAGTATCTTGATTTTTATGTAATTAAAATACAAATAAATGTTATTTTGAATTGCTTATTTATCCACGTGTCTTAATGTCCTCAGTATCTAAGGTGTGTTTTTTATGTCTTTATGTGACTTTATTGAGGAAGTTAGTCTTTGCCTGTCATGTTTGTAGGATTCTTTTCAGTATGTTGTTGATAGATATATCTGTAATAAAAAGTATGATTCACCTTTCATTATCATCTAAGGCCATGGTTCTCACGCTTTAGGGTACATCGGAATCATTGGACAGCCTTATAAAACACACATAGCAGGGCACACCTTCAGAGTTTCCGAGTCAGTAGGTGTGGAGTGGGGTCTGAGAATTTTCATTTCTGACAAGTTCCCAGGTCATGCTGATGTTGGTGATCCTTAGGCCACAGACCCACTGATCTAGAATTGATCCTGGCTGCACCATAGCTTTCATAATTCTTGGACCCAACCCCTAAGTTTCTGATTTTATTAATTGGATGCAGAGCCTGAGTATTAAAAAAAAAAAAAAATTTTCAGCTGATTCTAATATTGTTATCTCCTTGCTGTCCCGTAATAGAGAATGAAGCTATGGTTTTTGTGGCTATGTATTTGTCGTTACTTTGTCACTGCAGCCTTGGCTTTCTAAAAATGAATGTTTTTGTCTGTGTAGTACTGAGACCACTGGGTGTAATGTTCTATTGAAATATTGATTACAGTAATTTCATTTTCATAATTTGCATATTCAAGGATTTATAGTTTTAGGAAATCTTTCTGTTCTTGGTTTAGTTGCCATTTTCTTAATTAGTGCTTTCTGGGTACTAATTGAAGTCTTTTTCAGAGCATCTTCCTGCCAGGCCTTCCTGCTTGCCCTCCTCTCCCCTGGCCCCGTAACTCATAAATGCTTCTGTCACGTGCTTGAAAGATTGTGTCGCAGCTGTTCTCACTGCCTTTCGCTGACTGTCTTGGTGACCTGCTCCCCTCTGCTCCCATCAGTCTTGCATTCTTCTGCAAGAGAGGATCTCACCCGTTGGGCCAGCTACCTTTTCACAGAAGGCCTCCTCATGGCTCTGCTGGCTTTGGGTCCAGCACCAATCCCTTGTCCAATTAGCTGTGGCCAGCCTGATGGGATGGTTTAGTAGAAAATATGCCCTCATACAGATAACTCCTTAGGAAGGGGCCTGGCACGAGCCATCCTGGAGAGCCCCCTCACTAGTCCTGTGACCACTGCAAAGTAGAGCCTCAGTTTGCCTATCTGTAAAATCTGGGATTATATGCCCACTTCACAGTGTTGTGAGGATAAAGAGAAGCACAGTGCTTGAAACTTGGTAGACGTTAATTTGCTGTTCCCTTTCCTTTTCCTCATTTCTTTGAATGATGGAGCCAGATTTTACGATGATCAAGAGAGTGAGAAACCTAGGAGAATCGTGTGGAGTTAAGGCATTTTTTACTTAGCTACGCATCCTTAATTTGTTTTTAATTAACAGAATTGTTTCCCATTGATGAAAGAGAACAGCATAATAAAATACCTATGTATAAAAATCTTATTGTCATATCACACAAAATAATTGAATACCATACCTCCCCAAGTAATAGTCAAGGAGAGTCTGTGTAAGAAGGTGATCTACTTAGATGAAAACCATTCAAGTATGTATGATACTGAATTCCTATAATCACCAGAAGGGAAGTTAAGGCTTAAAATTGTTGTTTGATTATCTAGCTGTAACTTCTTTTTGATTTTTGCTGGCACTGGATTACCATAAAGATGAAGTTTGAACTTCTCCAGTTGGAATTCACATAAAGTTGATTTCATGGATTTCAGCATTATTTCACAATCAGTTACAGTGTAAAATCTATTTTAAATGTTATTTGTACAATATGAGTGAATACTTCTTTGTTATTGTTAGTATTTATAGATTCTCCAGAGGGTGAATCCACTTTCAGTTTTACTATATTTATGTGACACTCTCCGTGCTAACAATTCACTTTATCTAGAGCTGAAAAATAATAAGTGCTTAGCATGGATGTTTTGATTTTCTGGATGAGGTTAGAGATGGAAAATGTCAGTTGTGCACTTTGCATTAAAATGAAGATGGACTTACCTGTAGATTTCCTGTCTTTTAATTCCTATTCAAATAGAGTACATTTGTAATGACTTTTATATATTTTGTCCTTAGCATTTTTGGAGTAGTTGCCTTTGTGGTTTAACCCTGATAGTTTCTATAGTTGCTAGCCTTAGGAGCATAACAAAAGCTACAAGGACTTTTTGAGATGAATTTATAAACTTCAGAGAAGCTCAGGTAATGCTTAATGTAACAAACCATCATGCCCACGTTTATTGTAGAAAAGAGTGATGGGGGCCACTGCAGAGGAACGGAGCAGTCGTGACCCGCCTGCAGCTGCCCCTGTGTTGTTCGCAGGGGCAGGCGGGGAGAAACACAGCTGAGTACGTGCCTGCCGGCTGGAGCGGGTTACACATTCGGAGGAAGGGTTGTTATGTGATGAAAGGGAGACAGCAGTTTCCTTCTGGAAGGAAAGAGAGACTTCAGAGAGAGGGGACATTGGAAGTGGGTCTTGCAGGATGGTTCAGCAGGTAGCTGAGGGGGCAGTGTCCGAGCACAGGAGGCCCTGTGTTCTAAGAATGGGGAGTGGTCCGTTGGGACCGGGGTGGGTGTGTAGTGAGATGTGTGCTGCATAGGGAGGTGAAGGGCCCTGTGTAAAGGACTCACCAGTCCGAGGGCTGCCTGGGTTCCATGAAGCTGTCGGCATCTGTGAGGTGGGCATCAGAGGGAACGGAGCCCCTGAGAGTGTGTGCAGAGGGTTGATTTACAGCCTGGTGTGTATCTCTCTAAGATAAGGGCACATGGTTTTCCAAGGGTCTAGGGACAAAATAGGGTAAAAACAGAAAACACTGCTTTTTTAAAAAAAATTTATTTATTTATTTTGGGCTGCATTGGGTCTTCGTTGCTGTGCACGGGCTTTCTCTAGTTGCGAGCGGGAGCTACTCTTCGTTGCGGTGCTCGTGCTTCTCATTGCGGTGGCTTCTTTTGTTGTAGAGCACGGGCTCTAGGCACGCGAGCTTCAGTAGTTGTGGCACATGGGCTCAGTAGTCGTGGCTCGCGGGCTCTAGAGCGCAGGCTCAGTAGTTGTGGCGCACGGGCTTAGTTGCTCCACGGCATGTGGGATCTTCCCGGACCAGGGCTCGAACCCATGTCCCCTGCATTGGCAGGCGGATTCTTAACCGCTGCGCCACCAGGGAAACCCCAGAAAACACTGCTTTAGGGAATGTAACCTTCATCTGCTTTAGGTAGGTACATGGTGTGACTAGGACGGTAGTTTGGAAGGATGATCCTGATGAGAAGTTGAAAATGGATGAGCATGGGGAAGTGCCGGGACCTGGAGGGGCCGTGAGGAGCTTCCTGCAAGGGCCCCAGAGGAACAACGGGCACGTGCCGGGGCTGTGGCGCTGAAGAGAAGAGACGTGGTGGCCAGCTGAGGGATCAGGGTTGCTTTCCAGGTTTCTGTCTCGGTGGCCGTTAACTGAAACATATAATGTGGGATAAACCTCACATTTGGAGAACGGGAAAGTGAATGAGTTCAGTGTTGGGCCTGTTCTGTTTAAAGCTCAGGAGAGTTCTTTTGGGGTCTGAATTTCTTCAGAGGGATCTGGGCTGGAGATGAGAGGAGGTGAGGTCCTACGAGTGGACCCCTGGAGAACATCCATGTCTGAGGGGCAAGGGGAGGTCAGCAAAGAAGGGAAGGCAGCCAGGGACATAGGGGAGTCAGGGGATGGTGTTCCAGAGGACAGCAAGGAGAGGGCTTCACCTTGTCACATACCTCAGAGCAGGTAGAATGAGGGACTGTGAAAGCCCATTGAATTGGGCACGAAGAACACTCACGGAACCACAGTCGGCACAATTCCAGTGGGGCGGCAGCGTGAGAAGCAAGATAAACTGTCCTGAGAAGACTCAGAAGTCTGTAAAAACTAGTTGGTTTAAAACAAGGACGTTTGGGACTTCCCTGGTGGTCCAGTGATTAAGACTCTGCCTTCCACTGCAGGGGGCCCAGGTTCCATCCCTGGTCGGGGAACTAAGATCCCTGCAAGCTGCATGGCGTGGCCAAATAATAATAATAAATGAATAAAACAAAGAAGTTTGGTGGGAAAGGGAAGGAGACTGGGGGGAAGGAATCTGTGGAGGAGGTGGGGTCAAGGGGACAACATTTTAGGAAGAGATGGACTTAAGTGAGCCTTAAGCGCTGCGGGCGTGGAGGGGAAGACTCTGGACAGATGGGGAGTGAAGGGAGGAGAAGGGAAGCATCCAGGGAGCCTGGATCTTGGAGAAAGTGACAGGACACAGAATGTGCTCAGGTTGAAGAACTGGCCTTGGAAAGTAGTAGGGGGACACCTCCCGCCCTGAGGCGGGAGTGACGTTCATTTGGAGATGAGGGGGGGAAAGTAAAGGGGGTTCAGACCTGTTGCTTCTGTGTTCCTAATAAAGTAGGGGAGGCCACATACGTGTGAGGGGGCGGCCAAGAAGGATGGAGCAGCTTGTAAAGGATGAGTAGATATTTTGAACGTTGTAGGGCATGCAAACTGGAGTCAAGCAATCATAAAGGAAAAGGTGCTCACTAACCAGTTAGCCAAGAGAGCCCTCCCTACCCCGTAGGGGTCAAAATGTACAAAGAATATAACGCTTGTTTCTGCTGAAAGCTTACTATGTTTAAGGCAGTAAATTAGGTACTGTCACCTCAGTGGTGGGAGTATGTGCTTACGTGATTTTCTTCAGTGGTATTTCTTGGGTGCAGAATTTGAGCGTGGAAAATTGTTGATCAGGTCAGGAAGGGAGGGAAAATAACAGTGTTTGTGAGTATATGGGTGTGTCTTAGTCTGTTCGGGCTGCTATAGCAAAAAATACCATAGACTGGATGGCTTAAACAGCAAATATTTATTTCTCACAGTTCTGGTGGATGGACGTCTAAGGTTAAGGTGTCAGCAGATTCGGTATTTGGTGAGGGCCTGATTCCTGCTTCATAGATGGCTGTCTTCTTGCTGTATCCTCACATGGTGGAAGGGGTGAGGGATCTCTCTGGGGTCTGTTTTATAATGGCACTAATGCCATTCATGAGGGCTTCATCCTCATGATGTAATCAGTCCCCAAAGGGCCCACCTCCTAAAACCGTCACATTTGGGGTTAGGATTTCAAAATATGAATTTGGGGGGTGGGGAGAACAAACATTCAGTCCATTGCTGTGATTGGGTGAAACTCATGGAGCTGGGTTTCTCTACGTGTGATCCAGAGATGATCTACACCAGAAGCCACGGGGATGCTGGTTAAAAGAAACCTGGGTGGCCACAGAGGTCGGTTCAGAGGCTGAGCCACCAGAGCAAGGCCCAGACCACTCTGGGCAGCATCTCCTGTTGCCACTTGGCAGAGATCACAGCTCCGATCAGACGTGCCCAGAGGTGCCACTCCTGGGGTCCTTAATGCCAGAAGCTTCTGCCAGCACTTTTACTGAAAGACAGTTTTGCAGAGTGCCCACGTCCTCATGTTCACTTCTGTTTCAGAGTCACCTTTGGGTGCATCTTGTCACTTGACTGCTTCTCTTTGCTGGAGAGGTTGGGAGAGTGGAGAGGTAGCTTCTTCCTCTGGGAGGCAGGACTCAGTGGCGGGCAGTTCAGGCCCCTGAAATGTGTTCAGGTAAAGCTGGGTGTCCACAAACATGACCCACGCATGTCTACCGACACAGGGGCTTTGAGAATGGGCCCGGGACTTCGATTCTCAACAGGCAGGCCCGGTGATTCTTAGCCACTCCACCAAAATTAATCGGCTGCTTTATTAGACCATAGAGACAGGAAAAGTGTGGAGACAGCAGAGAGAAGCTGAAGCCAGAACTGACTGGCTCTCAACTCTGACACTGCCAGTCATTCTAGGTGACAGTGGTGCTCAGGGTGTGAATGTGGAGCTGGGTGTTACATGCAGGATGTCCAGGGAGAGGAGGGCACCTCTCGGTGAATGTGGCTGCATATTGGAAGGTGGTTCGGCTGAAAGTCGTAAACTTCAAAGGAGGTAAATTTATGAAAGAAGGAAGTAATTAATTTTTGTGAGGTGTAGGTATAATCTGCAGAGTACCTTCATATATGCCTCACCCCCAAGATTGTGGACCTCAGGAAGTAAGCACTGAGCACAGTTTGAAAGGAAGAACAGTGTTTCACTTAAGATGAGGAGTGGAGGTGCTATTCTAGAAAAGACATTGAGATGCAGTGTATGGAAGCTTCTTGGCAACTGAATGGTTCGAGAAAACACATTGGAAAAGGCCAGAGCGGTGTGTGATATACCATATTTTCTTGACAAACCGCATCATTAATTTTTTTTTTTTTTTTTTTTTGCGGTACGCGGGGCTCTCACTGTTGTGGCCTCTCCCGTTGCGGAGCACAGGCTCCGGACACGCAGGCTCAGCGGCCATGGCTCACGGGCCCAGCCGCTCCGCGGCATGTGGGATCCTCCCGGACTGGGGCACGAACCCGTGTCCCCTGCATCGGCAGGTGGACGGACTCTCAACCACTGCGCCACCAGGGAAGCCCCTGTGGGACATCTTTTGTACGAATGTCTTAAAGGCATATTTTAGCACCTGATGGAGCCAAGGTTTGGAAATGCAGGGAGGAAGGAAGCAGAGGGAGGTGAGACGGGATTCGACATGGCCAGCTCTGTCATTCCTAGTCATCTGTTCATGCACCCATTCGTTCATCCATCCATCCATTTATTCATTCACCCATCCTGTGTCCAGGCATTGCCCTTGATATTGGAAATGTGTGACTAAAAAACCACTCTGTTTAGAATACTAGGATTTGGTCACTTCAAGAATAATTGAGTAAGAAGTTGTTTGTGTAGGTAGACGTTATACAGTTGCAGAAGTTGAGAAGCCAAAGGAAAGCATTGGACGTGGGCAGTTTCTAGTGGTGGCTTCAAAGGCGGCTGTGTGTGACTGGGGGCAAGATGACTCATGGAACCTTTCAGCCTCTGAGCTGCCCTTGGTCAGCCGCCCAGAGGGTGGGGGAAGGGATGTGCCACCTTATCGTAAAAATCGTTTTCTGACTTCGGAAAAGAATTCACCTGAAGGGATATTTCTAGAGGAAATTCAGGGGTTTCTCTGACAACGTCATCAGGTCTTTGGGCAGTGCACACTGGGAACCCTGAGGGTAAAATACTGACAAGAGCCAGAGTATCCAGAATTTAGATACCAAAAAATACAGGTAGGCCCCAAACTGAGTGAAGTAGTCACTGAAACCTGTTGATTTATGGAGAAAACAGCTCTTTGGCTAGAGATGATATGCCTTACATTTTTTTCTTACATTTCAAGTAAAATTTAAATGCAGGTAATTCATATGTATTGAATATTTGCTATTTTAAGAATTATACTTTAATAGAAAAACTAATATCCTAAACCATGTCATGTGATATGTTGTAATCTACACAACCATAAACTTTTGATTGGGGCCTGTGCTGTTCCAGACGGATCCCAGGCCACTCAGGTCCCACTTCCCAAAGCAGGAGGCATCATTGCACGTCTTGCCAATTCATGCTGAATTGGCATTAGAATGAATGTGCCGTGTAACCAGTGGTACAACCAAGTTATTCCCTCCCACACAACACAGAAGAGGTTGGCATCTATGCTTTGTTGCGCAGCCCGAGAGGCAGCTCACCACTGACTGTCTTCTTCCACTTTCCTTCTCGGTAAGTGGCAGCCTCTCGTCTCTTAGGCGTCCAGTTTTCCTGCTCTTGCCTTTCTAACCCTGGTCCCACCTTCCAAAGGGTGAAAATCACTATTTACATTGTTTATATTTGTGTGCTGAATGATTGCACTGCTGGGTAAATAGATTTCAGCCAATAGATACGTTTTTCGACCTTTTAATTTCTAACTGGGGAGAGAGAGCGTGTGTCCCCCCTGGAAAACCTCAGGTGCAGCACAGAGTGGAGGTGGGGATCTGTCCCTGGAGCTCACTGGGTCCTTCCTCTTCAGTTGCCCTTGAAATCTCAGCAGGTGAAGTAAAGGGGGCGGGTCTGGCTGATTGCTTACTTCTTTGAAAGCAGGATGCCTTCTCTCCTGGCTTTAGAGCACTGGAATGCTTCCTTTTTTTTTTTTTTTTTTTTCTTTTTTAAATTTTTATTTTATATTGGAGTATAGTTGATTTACAATGTTGTGTTAGTTTCAGGTGTACAGCAAAGTGATTCAGTTATAAATATACATATATCCATTATTTTTCAGATTCTTTTCCCATGTATGTTATTATAGAATATTGAGCAGAGTTCTCTGTGCTGTACAGTGGGTCCTTGTTGATTTTCTATTTTATATATAGTAGTGTGTAAATGTTAATCCCAAACTTCTCATTTATCCTTTCCCCCACCTTTCCCCTTTGGTAACCATAAGTTTGTTTTCTAAGACTGTGTATCTGTTTCTGTTTTGTAAATAAGTTCATTTGTATCTTTTTCTTTTTTTGTTTAGATTCCACATATAAGTGATATCATATGATATTTGCCTTTCTCTGTCTGACTTATTTCACTTAGTATGATAATCTCTAGGTCCATCCATGTTGCTGCAAATGGCATTATTTCATTCTTTTTTATGGCTGAGTAGTATTCCATTGTATATAAATACCACATCTTCTTTATCTATTCCTCTATCAATGGGCAATAAGATTGTTTCCATGTCTTGGCTGTTGTAAATAGTACTGCAATAAACATTGGGGTGCATAAGTATCTTTTCTCTGGATACATGCCCAGGAGTGGGATTGCTGGATCATATGATAGCTCTATGTTTAGTTTTTTAAGGAACCTCCATGCTGTCCTCCATAATGGTTGTTTACATTCCCACCAACAGTGTGGGAAGGTGAAACACTTTCTTGAGTGAAACCTGGAGGGGACACCTGGTAGGTAAAGGAGATGAGAGTAGCCTTAGTGGGTGCAGTAGGGAGGAAGGACTTGAGGTCCTGACCACAGGCTCACCTCGAGAGGTTCTTTCCACTGAGGGTAGTTTGGAAACCGTGTCACCACTAGCTCATCTTCTCCGTGCCTCTTCCTGGCCACTCTCTATAATATGCCCCTTTCCCTTCACTTTCTATGCACAGGAAGTAAGTATTCTAATACCATGTGTTGACTAGCTGGAGCTGGTATATTAAATTAAGAATTTGCAGATTATGCCCTGTTTGAATAAAGGGGCATGAGCCCGCCACACGTGGTTGGCAGGTAGCTCCCTCAGCATCTGAGCTCCCGCTTTGGGGAAGTGGAACCCACAGGGTTGTTTTGATGGAAAGTGCAGTTTCAATACACCCACACCAAGGAAGTAGAGTCATAAGCTTTCTTACTTAAGGATCCTGGGAGCTGCGGAGGAGGGTGCAAAGAGCTGGTGGGAAGGACAGTCTTCCGTCCCAGGAGATGAGAGCAGGGTACCAAGCACCTGTTTCTTATAAGGTGGTTGGGGCAGAGGTCACAAAGTTCTCTTGGCCTTAATTCTAAGTGGTTGTTTTTTGTTTGTTTGTTTGTTTTTTTGTGGTACGCGGGGCCCCTCACTGCCGCAGCCCCTCCCGCTGCGGAGCACAGGCTCCGGACGCACAGGCTCAACAGCCATGGCCCATGGGCCCAGCCGCTCCGCGGCACGTGGGATCCTCCCGGATCGGGGCACGAACCTGCGCCCTCCGCATCGGCAGGCGGACTCTCAACCACTGCGCCACCAGGGAAGCCCCTAAGTGGTTGTTTTAAAAGGTGCCTCTGGAAAAGCAAAGTGGGAACTTACGGCGGGAATCCTAAACTCAAGCCCTTATCTAAATGTCCAGACACTGGATGTGAGCAGGGTTATCGCACTGTGAAATGCCTAGGCAGCAACTCAGAAAAACAAAACTTGTTTTTCTCATCACAATTGATCCCGTGATGCCTCACCATTAACCTCTAGGGAAGATCATAGGCACTCTCTGGACGGTGGAGATAGTAAAAGCCCCTGGCAGGGTTTTGATCTCTCAGCACATGAAACATTTGAGCAAAGCAAAAATGCCATCAGCAATATCACTAGACAAATGACAATTTGAAATCCTGTCTGTAACCACTCTTCCCCCATTAGTTGGGGTCTAGCCAAGAAGATAAATCAAAGCCCTTGGATAAGGTTAAGATAGGTATTTGATTTAAAACTTAGGTGAGATTGTGGAATACTAGTACCACATCTCGGGCCATCTTTTGTAAATTTGTCTGAGTTTGTCCAGAATTATTACTATACACACAGCAGGTGGTGCCCCTTACAGTACATACACCTCCTTCCTGGGCCAGTGAGTAATCTAGAGCTAAACGGTTACCCAAGCTGTCTGTGCTAAAGAATCACACTGCTGCTGCTGCGCTAAGGCTGGCCTTTGGTCTAACAGCCCAGAGTGCTCGGCCGGCTTGGCTCCCAGGTTGGGGTTTGCTGTAATGACGTGTTGTTTTATGCTCAGTGCAGGGTCACCTTGAGGCGCCTCAGTCCTGTTGAGGGTAGTAGCAGACCTACTCCCAGTGTAATGAGGGTGAATGTGGCAGGCTTTGACATGAGGGGGCAGAGAGCTGAATTGGGGGTGTCTGTTCAGTGATGTGAGAGTTCTCAGAGAGACTGAAGTGCCCTGGAGTGAGCAGACAGGACTCCGGGGTGCGGGGAGGTGGAGGGAAGGAGAAACGCGTGGAGAACCACGTGTGTGACGACACCGGGGCCTGGGACCCACAGTGGGCACAGGCTGCGGGATCAGGGAAGCCAGAGGAGTCAGTGTTCCCCCCCGGGTGGCAGAGCTGCAAGGCCCAAGATGGTGGGGATTATACTCCTTGGGACCAGGTGTGGGTCCTGTTCCTCCATGTATGTGGTCAGGGCATCCATACCCATGTCAGGAAAAGGTAGGGTTAAGGGGCCACCACTAAAAGATTTTTAAGAAAGGTTGTTCCAGTAGTGACTTCTTCTATCCTACTTGCTGTGCCTTGTAATTTACAGGGTGCCCTTCATTTATGTTTGGAGGGGTTCGGGGAAGCAACGTAATTTGGGCTTCAGTGTCAATGAGAGCATCCCAGTGGATAATTAGAGAAGTGAACAGGTGATTGTCCCCAAGAGGAGGGACAAGCTCGGGGAACTGCAGGGTCCCT
Organism: Monodon monoceros; assembly: GCF_005190385.1. Lineage (NCBI taxonomy): Eukaryota > Metazoa > Chordata > Mammalia > Artiodactyla > Monodontidae > Monodon > Monodon monoceros. The sequence continues at coordinate 41,487,325 of NW_021703765.1, forward strand.
AGGACAGGGGCCTTGGTGGCTGTCACTCTCACAGATCAGGGTGTGGGATCCTGGGTTCTGCTGCTGGGGCGGGAACACTCTGAGAGGTGACAGCATCATCCTTTGGGATGGGACCACAGTCTCCTGAAGAGCCGGCAGCACCTGAACAAAGGCTTCTAATTTGCGTTCAGCTGTCCCGAGATTAAGTCATCAGGGACCCTGATCTCTGCAGCTGCCAGTATGGAGAGCTTGTTGCTCATCTTGTGAGGGAGGCCGAGCTTCTTCCTTCTGTCTCTGTGGGCTCGGAGGCTTGGAGGGGTCTCTTTCTCTGTAAACAAAGCTCGGAACCAGCTCCAAAGACCCCTAAGAGCCAATCAGTGCCCTTCTCCCTCTTCTTTTGAACGAATTTTTCTAAAAAGTCTTGCATTTCTGTCATGGTATGGTTAGGTGTCTCTGTTCCTCATTCACACTGGCCATCGTTGGATGTTTTGGTATGATGGATTGTAACAGGGAGTGCCTGGGACAGAGGTCGCCTATTCCCTAACTCGTTTGCTGCCACCTCCCATTCTAGGGGGTCTCAGTCAACTGCTGAGGGTCAGGGTCCACCTCCACCTCCACCTGTGCAACATTAGCAGATGTATTAGGGCAAGCTCCAGGCCCCGAGAACGTAGTAGCCTTCACGACTTGGCATGTAGATATGCCACTGTGCTCCATAACGCCCAAGCCATGGGGGTCTCACAGGCTTCTAGTAGTTTTTTAACATCCTCTGGGGACGTGGGAGGAGCCGGTACCAAGCGCTTGGGGCCCCACTTTTAGCAGCATGTGATGCGCTTCCCTTGCAGCGTTTTGCCTCCCGGGTGCCACGATGGCCCTGATAGCGCTCTCTCCTCAGGGGTTAGGCCGGCTCCCCAGGCTCAGCACCCGGTCCTGACACGACACAGTGGGCCCAGCAGCCGGCCTGCCCCTCCGGCTCCAGGGCCCTGGGGAGCTCTCCTTGGCTCCCAGTACATCATAGCCTGTCCCCCAGCCCTGTCCCTGCGTGGGGGAAAGAGGCAGAGCCTGACCGTCCAGGTGAGCTCGCCTTGGCCCAGTGCCCAGACTTGCATATGTGATGGTCGCCAGTCACCTCCACGCCTGACCCCGAGTGGGGTCTCCTTTGGAGGATAATGGGAGACAGAGCTGCTTCAGACTGGGGCCTGCTGGCTCATCTCTGCAGCGGAGTCTGACCTTTTACAGCACCGACAGTTTAGGGTGGGGATTCTCAGCAGAGCCTGGTGGCACAACACACAACAGTGCAGCGCAGCGGCACCGACTGCCGGCCAGCAGTGGATCCTCCCAGGGAGACTGAGCGGTCTGGAGGGGGAAGAGAGCCACCCACAGCTCCAAGGCACCGGCTGGGCGTACAGACTGCGCCCACGACCCCGTCCTCCTCTTCAGCTGTGTTCAGCAGCTGGAGCTGCTGTACTGAATTAAGAGCATGCGGATTATGACCTGCCATGTGAGGGGGCACCAGCCGCCCTTACTGGTTGACAGGTAGCTCCCTGGGCGTCCGAGCTCCCACTTTGGGGAAGTGGAGCCCAGGGGGTCATTCTGATGCAAGGTGCAGGTTCAGTACACCCACACAAAGGAAGTAGAGTCTCAGGATTTACTCACGGATCCCAGAGGGGGCCAGGGCACAGTGAGGCGGGGGAGTGCCGTCCTCCATCCCAGGTCACCAGCCAGCAGGAGATGGAGAGCAGGACAGCAAGCACCTAGGACTTACAAGGTGGCCGGGGTAGAGGTCACTAACTTTTTGCGGGCTTAACTCTGAGTGTTTATTTTAAAAGGTTCCCTGGGAGAAGCAGAGCAGGCACTTAAATGGTGGGAATCCTAAACTCAAGTTCTTTCTTTTTTAATAAATAAATTTATTTATTTATTTATTTTTGGCTGCGTTGGGCCTTTGTTTGCTGTGCGCGGGCTTTCTCTAGTTGTGGTGAGCAGGGGCTGCTCCTCACTGAGGTGCCTGAGCTTCTCACTGCGGCAGCCTCTCCTGCTGCGGAGCACAGGCTCTAGGTGCGCAGGCTTCAGTAGCTGTGGCTTGCGGGCTCTAGAGCGCAGGCTCAGTAGTTACGGCTCACAGGCTCTAGAGCGCAGGCTCAGTACTTGTGGCGCACAGGCTTAGTTGCTCCGCAGCATGTGGGATCTTCCCAGACCAGGGCTCGAACCTGCGTCGCCTGCATTGGCAGGCAGACTCCCAACCACTGTGCCACCAGGGAAGTCCCTAAACTCAAGTTCTTATCTAAATATCCAGACCCTGGGTGTGAGCAGGGGTATCACACTGTGAAACGCACAGGCAACAACTCAGAAATAAGTGGTTGTTTTTTCAGAGAAACAAAAGTTGTTTTTCTCATCACACCCTGCTGCCCCCCCACCCCACCTCCACTAATTCGTGTTTATTTTTCTTTCTCTCTCTTTCTGATCACACACTTGCTGTTTCCAGCGGTGGCACTGGCTGTCCTGGAGCCTGTCCCCCATCCCTTCATACCCACCCCCAATAGTGATGTTGCTATTACTCCTGGCATGACAGCCTCATGCCACTGGGTCATCTTTGGCCTTCAGCCAGTAAGATATTAAGATTTCAGATCAAAGAGCAATAAAGCACATAGAAAAGCTGCTAAGGGTCTCTGAGGACTGTGAATGGGGGGGGCCGATGGAGAGGGAGGTGAACTTTGGGTGCCTTGGGCATCAGGGATTGTAAGTGATGGACACCAGAGGCCCTGTCTACTGAGGAGAAAGATATAAGGCCTGCCTCTTAATTTGCTGGCACATGTGTGTTCAAGATGAAAATTAAACTGCAAATGATACTGGAGAAAACTGCTGACAATAATGTTGGTTACAGCTGTCGAAGCTATAAAGCTGGAAAAAGGCAAAAAAATTGGTTTAAAAGTGCATAAGGAATACCAACTTCAGTTCCTTATATGAACGGCTTATTATTTAGCCTAATTACTATCATTTTAGGAATTATGCATACCATTAAATGCTTCAGATTTCTTTGTGTGAATTTTGTCTTATTACAGTGCTAGAGTCTGTTTTGTCAGCTGAGTCATGGTAGTCTGTACTCACATTGACCGATGGATCTTACATTTGATCTATCCTTTCTGTGTAAGTTCCTAGGTTACTCTTTAGGTAAATCTGACCTTTCTAAGATTAGCTACTTTGCATATCTTGTCACACTAAAGGATGGGTATTTCGTTATAAAAGACAGCAAACATTGTCAGGAGAACAGGCAGACATTAGCAGATCGCAGATTTTTTCCTCACTTACTCTGTGGAACTTAGGCATTTACGTTTTGAAATACTTCTCTCTAGTATGCCCAAGTGCTTAGTGGGAGCCACTGACGGATGTTCCTTCCTACTTAGGATGAAGAGCGGGGATGGGAAGACGAGTGGCTGTGAAACCTTATAGAATATAGAATAGCAGGAGGAGAGGAAAGGAAAGAGGCTCCCTCGAAGAGGAAATGAGTGCTTTACGGTCATCCCTCAGTATCCAAGGGGGATTGGTTCAAGGACCCCCAGAGTACCAAAATCTGAGGATGCTCAAATCCCTTTCAGTCAGCCCTCCATGTGTGGGCTCTGCGTCCACAGATTTCAACCAACCTTGTGGATATGGAGGGCTGACTGTATGTGTGGAATCATGGCCACTGAGCTCAGAAGACTTGAAATGGGAAACCTCAATAGTTGTTGGTTTGTATTTCATGAGACAAGGAGGTGAAAGAACTTAGTTTTGTTAGTCCTTAGTTCTCTTAATTCTTAGTTGGTTTTTTTGTTTGTTTGTTTTTGTTTTTGCGGTATGCGGGCCTCTCACTGTTGTGGCCTCTCCCGTTGCGGAGCACAGGCTCCGGACGCGCAGGCTCAGCGGCCATGGCTCACGGACCCAGCTGCTCTGCGGCATGTGGGATCTTCCCGGACCGGGGCACGAACCCGTGTCCCCTGCATTGGCAGGCGGACTCTCAACCACTGTGCCACCAGGGAAGCCCCCTTAGTTGGTTTTGATTGAGGTAATGGAAGTGGTTTTCCATCCAAGAGTCATTCCTGTTTCCATGGTATATGTTAGAAAAACTGTTAGTAAAAACATTTCTAGGAATATCATATATTTGTTAATTTGGAGAGTGAGTGCTTAGTAGACCAGGAGCATCTTAGAAGTTTATAGTTTTTCAGTTTTGCATGTCAAGGGGATGCATGGTAGGTGCTCAAAATAAATTTGTTGAACTGTGTTTGTGAATTCTCTCTCTGAAGAAATGTCAGTAAAGTAGATGACAGTAATAGTAGCTAAATTTACTGAATGTGTACCTTTGTGCCCGGCATTGTTTCATCTAATGGATACAACCACAGCGGGAGGCAGGTATTACCATCTCTTTTTACAGATAAGGAAACTGAGGCACAGAGAAGTTAGATAATTTCCCCAGTACATAGAAGCTAAGATTGAGCTCCCCGTCAAACTTAACTGCTTAATTAACTCTTACGTACTGTGTGTTCATTGTCTCCTGTGTTGATTATGTTGAAATTAAAAACTAGTTTTTAAATACTTGAATAAGTTGGAATGATAAGCTACATTGTAATGACATGCAAACATTTCCCAAAGAATATTATAATATTCACCATATTACTCAAAAGCAAAAAGTTTAAGTGCTCTGATTTTCTTTGGCTGATTTACCAAAGATAGTAGGATGACCATATAATTTATCATCCAGACTAAAACTGAAAGGTGATATTAACAATTATATGGTGATAACAGGAATAAGTGGTACCGTCCCAGCAACTGCATTATGCCATCACCCTACTGATTGTTGTTTGTCTGACTTCGTATTAAAACAATTCTTCACATTTTTGACCTTTTAGGGGGATTCCTCAATGTCAATGTAAGTGAAGTCAGTTTTGATGAAATTCATCACCTCTTCTCCAAGGATTTAGATATTGAGCCAGGAGGTCACTGGAGGCCTAAAGACTGTAAACCCAGGTGGAAGGTGAGGTCCATTTTTTCATAAGTAGTGTGACTGTTACTATGCATTTGAGGAAAAGTGTGTTTGATTCAGAATATACAGTCAAATCCCTTTGTCTTGATAAATTTAAGACATCAAAATGTTTGTGTTTAATGTGTAAGTATTCACAGTCCAAATGTGAGTTAATCGTGTTACCTGTGAAGCTGAATGGCACCTGTGCGTATACAGATACATGCTCCTGTGTTCAGTCTCTTGGAGATCCTGGTGATAAGTACCTTGCTTGAGATTGGCTTGGAAAACAGATGATTTTTCCTGTTCTGTTTGGAAGAGAGGCTGTGATTTCTTTGCTTCCCGCTGCTGTCCCTAGTGGTTACTGACACCTACAGGCATAGCCCCACCAAGGCCTGGAAACAGTGGTTTCCAGTTGGGCCCAGCATTGGGGTTCCTGAGTCCCAGCATTCTAAAGACGCTGCTCAGCGGTCACTGCAGGGCACAAAAAGAAGAACTTTGGGCTCTTCTTTGCCTCTGTTTCAGACAGGCTTTTAATCTTTTTGATATATCAGAATCCTACTTTTAATGTTTTGTTTGAAAAACTATAAGGAAGTGGGCCTGCCCCTGCTGCTTAAAAAAAATTGAAAACCATGGTTTAAATTAGAGTTGTTCTCAGTACTGTGAGATTGGTTAATAAGCGCATGTTCATGTAATGTTATGTTTGAATAGGAAACAGCATTTATGTAATTCAAGTGAAAACTACATATGATTAAATCAGATATTACACCCTGATGGATTGTGCTGTAGCTTGAATCTGGAAACAATTTTCAGTTCCTCTTTTAAATATCAGTATTTTGCTAAAATGTTTTGTCTTTTGGTACCAAAAAAAGTCACTCCTGGGAAGGAGAATTGTATGCTGTTAAGCTTATGATAAAAGCCCTCTGACTTAAATGCCCTTGAACTCTTTGTGTTTGGGGATGTTGGGGATGTGTATTATTTACGTCTGCATCCCTAACGTAGAGCTTACCCTCTCTTGTATAAAGGGGAAGTGCTAAACCCAGTTTCGTTGAGTTGAGTTTATGAGACAGATACATGTCTTGTTACAAATTATTAACTAAATGTTTGGGGGTTTTTCCCTCAAACAAGTTGTAAAGCTGCTGAAATGGATTCCAGTACAGGTTTTGGCAACACATTCTATATTACAGTTGTTTTATACTATTTCCCAGATCACATTCGGATAATAAATGAATTTTTTCCTATTTCATGATTGAGTTTCCTCACATTTGTATATAAAATATGGCCCAATTTACATAATGTTACTTTAAAAAATGTCCTGGGCAAAATAAATTCTTTTTCTTACTTGGATGATGAGTATGTACGTTGAACGCTAACAGAAGAAAAAGCATACTCAATCACAAAGGCTGTGGGGTAGAATGGAGGTTGGTTCTCAGATGTATATTAATACACGTGATGTATACCTCTCACGTGTGCACTGTGTGGTATAGCAGTAGGATAAGTTGGGATCAGGAAAATTAAGTCTTCTTGTCCTTTCTTCAGTGGTCTACATCAGATGTTGGATTTTAAATTTTAGCGTTTGTTTTCGTCTCATTTTCTAGAGGAGAGGTATGTCACACATAAGTAGTTTCTACTTACAGATTCTAGTAGACTGTAAACTCCAGAGAATCAGTAGGTAACAGTATTGAAAGTGAAGTTTCAGGAGCCAGCTAATTCAGGATCTAAAAATTGGCTTATTTTATTTAGGAACTATATGGTACTGTTGCTCTTATTTCAGTTATGCACAAACCCTTCTCAGAATATAGTCTCTAGTTCTGAGCTACACAGCTGCACAGCTCAAGGTATGAGAGGGAATTTGGAGATCGTTCAGAGGTGACCTATCTAAATTAATCAAATAATTTCCCCCCCCACCTCACCCCTGCTACCTGTTTACATTCTAATAATGCTCCATTCTAATCTTGGAACTGAGTTGAGAGAGAAGGAAACAAGAAGTAACTAGATTTATGTGAAACTTCTGCTATCAACTTGATTCTTACATTTGAGGATCTTTTTCTTTTAAAAGAAATACCAACTAAGTTCATCAAAGACCAATTAAGTGGAATTAATCTTCTAAAATTAGTGATTTCACCAATTCCTAGGTATTTTGAACATCGCAGGTCTCAGTGGAAGATTAAGCACAGGTCGGGTGCCTTGTAGAGGCAAGATTATTTCTAAAAGGGAGGTTGGCAGAGGAGCAAGGTGATGCTTATCAGGTCATTAAAGTGAAGTGTTTACCTGTGATGTTGCCCGTGTTCCATTCAGGGTTCAGGTGGAGGCCTGAACCACTTTGGTCTAAAACCTAAGGCTTTAAAGAATCAGGCAACTGCTTGATGGGGTTATCTGCTCGGAGGCCTGGAGTTGTGTTTCTCGTCCAAGGCTCCTCAAAGATGGGCCTTAGCCACATGTTTCAGAGCTACCTGGGGTGTTTGGTAAAAAAGAAGATTCTTGAACTCAGACATTCTGATTCTGTTGGTGGAAAGGGACGCGAACCTGCAATTTTTATCGCGTGCCTCCTGTTTAAGAAGCTCCTGTAGGCACTGGAAGTGAGGGGGAGGGGAGGAGGGACCTGAAACACTGCAGGAGAATGAAGGCTTGGCAGCTTCTACTCTGTTCTGTCTTAGTCAGTGGCAGACAGCTAGTGCACCCTGAAAGGTAGGCAAGTCAGAAGCCATGTCATTTAGGGACATCGTAGCGGTAGTGTGCTTGAAGTTTGAAACTAGGACAAAATCTTGGTGGGGAAAATTTATGTAGTCAACATTTTTCTTGCTAATCGCTTTGTGGTGAGTGTAGGAGAAAATGAGCAAGGATGAAAAATAGTTGCATAAATTCAGTAAGATTAGTGGTTTTAAAGTGGGAGCAAAGTGCGTGTGGATAATTCTGCTTGAACAAGAGGTGGTGAGGAGAGATTCATGAAGATGACTCTTGTTTTTCCGAAGGTAATGACCAGATGTTTAGTTCTATCTCCAGTGGAGATGCTTCAACAGGAGAGTGGCTCCAACAGCAGATTAGGACACCTGTAAGAAAGAATGTCCTGAAACAAAGGCTATTAAACCTTGAGATAAATTACCACAGATTACCGAGATCTTCTCTTCCTAGACAATAAATTGTAAACTGTTGACAGTGACATTCCACAGCTAAAGGAAGGGACGTGCCAAATGAATTTTTAGATGCTATTTAGCTTTGTTTTAATAAAAACTTTAGGCATATTCAAAACCTTTGATAACTGTCTCATTAATATGTGGACATGCATTTGCTGTAAAAACGGCAGTTTAGCTTCTTTGAACTTGCCGTGACACTGGTCATTTTCTTTCTCTTATAATACTCTCAGTTTCCATATAATATTAAGGAAAAATCAGCTCAATATTTTAAATGTTTTATTGAAGAAATTACTGTATTAGGGGCCATGACAACCTTTGTTTATCCTTAGATGTTCAACTGATTACTCAGCCTCATTGTATTTAATATGGGCTGTCTTTAATATGGACTCTGCAGCTTTTTAATAGCGTCTTTCCTTAAATATCTATAATGCGTCTTAACTGCTTTTATAGCCCATTTACATCATAGGCAGCCAACTTGTGGCCAAATTCAAAACCAAGAAGAGCAAGCTCGACCCTAATTTTGCTAGAAGTTATCACACTGATATATTTCAGATAAGGTCAGTGGTAGGGATTTGTACTTGCCATCTAACTCCTTTTTCTCCTTTCACTTTCATAGCAGTTTCCTATCCTAAGAGTTCCGGAACTGCTTTGGGAGTTGTATAGATTTGGGAATTCTGTGGAGATGCCAACAATGGATACTGAGGTCTGTCAGCAAGTCTCCTCCTCAGTCATAAGGGAGTGCTCAGCACCAACCGTGGCCATTGTGTGGGGTACAGGAGGGACTCTTTTTTTTTTTTTTTTTTTGCAGTACGTGGGCCTGTCACTGTTGTGGCCTCTCCCATTGCGGAGCACAGGCTCCGGACGCGCAGGCTCAGCGGCCATGGCTCACGGGCCCAGCCGCTCCGCGGCATGTGGGATCTTCCCGGACCGGGGCACGAACCCGTGTCCCCTGCATTGGCAGGCGGACCCCCAACCACCGCGCCACCAGGGAAGCCCAGGAGGGACTCTTAGATGTGGGTTCCGTATTGTTCTGTAGCCTCGTGGTCCTCAGGCTCATAAGCCAAGAGCCACCTTATGGAGCAAACCAAAGAAGAATGGGACCCAGCGTGGGGCTGGCAGAGGCACCAGAGCCCCTTTGGTTCCTACCACTTACCAAATGTGAATCAATGTAGACATGAAAATATCAGCCTCAGAACAGCCATTGTCTCTTTCTCTTTTCCACTATCTCATCATCATTAAGGGAAAATTAGTGGTGGAGTTTTTAGTTTAGATGTCTTCAATTTTATGAAACTATGTATTGTTCTCTTTTAAAATAAAACTATTTTAATAATTTAAAAATTTCTCTCATGTATGATCCTGGTAATGTAAAATACACAGGTAAATGTTACTATTTTCTGTTGACTACATCTAATGTCATGTCCTGATTTTACAAGTAGGATCAGATCCTAAAGCTATGCATTGTCAATTATTTACATTTATTCATTCATCAGTAAAATTTATTTGGTATAGTTGAAATTTTAATAAGTCCCATGTTTAATGTTGTTACGTAATTTTCTGTTTAACCAGTTTATTAGGCTGTATTTAAAAATCCAAAATATAGAATGACACATAGACATTGTTATTAGACATATTTTGATTCTTATGTTCTTTGAAAATCTAATGATTTTGGAATTTATAATTTTTTTGGCATTTTTTTAATTGGACTATAGTTGATTTACAGCATTATGTTAGTTTCAGGTATATAGCAAAGTGATTCATTCAGATGTACAGCAAAGTGAATATATATATATATTCCTTTTCAGATTCTTTTCCATTATAGGTTATTAAAAGATACTGAATATAGTGCCCTGCGCTATACAGTAAATCCTTGTTTCTTGTCTATTTTATATATAGTAGTGTGAATCTGTTAATCCCATACTCCTAATTTATCCCTCTACTCCCCTTTCCCCTTTGGTAACCATAAGTTTCTTTTCTACATCTGTGAGCCTGTTTCTATTTTGTATATAGATTCATTTATATCATTTTTTAGATTCCACATATAAGTAATATCATATAATATCTGTTTTTGTCTGTATGATTTACTTCACTTAGTATGATAATCTCTAGGTCCATCCATGTTGCTGCAAATGGCAAATATTTCATTCTTTTCTATGGCTAATATTCAATTGTGTATATATGCCACATCTTCTTTATCCATTCATCTGTTGACAGACACTTAGGTTGCTTCCATGTCTTGGTTATTGTAAATAGTGCTGCTATGAACATTGGGGTGCACGTATCTTTTTGAATTAGAGTTTTCATCTTTTCCAGATATATACCCAGGAATGGGATTGCAGGATCGTGTGGTAGCTCATTTTTAGTGTTTTAAGGAACCTCCATACTGTTTTCCATAGTGGCTGCACCAATTTCCATTCCCACCAACAGTGTAGGAGGGGTCCCTTTTCTCCACACCCTCTCAAGCATTTGTTATTTGTAAACTTTTTGATCATGGCTCTTCTGACTGGTGTGAGGTGATACCTCACTGTAGTTTTGATTTGCATTTCTCTAATAATTAGTGATGTTGAGCATCTTTTTATGTGCCTGTTGGCCATCTGTATGTCTTCTTTAGAGAAATGCCTATTTAGGTCTTCTGATTTTAGAATTTATAATCTGTAGAAAACTTATTTGTTTTAATTTCAGTTTTTAGAAAATTCACAATTATAATAAGGCTAGCTAAGCTCAGAAATTGCTAAGAAAAGCAATGGTTAGAAAACATTTTAGCTTTTTCAAGGGCAAAATCTGAACTGTAGGGTCACTTGACTTGTATGATGAAGTTTGGATCCAGGAAAGAGGACTTGAGTAAGTGATGATTGATCATTTTTCATTTATTCCCATATTATAGTAGCACACTTTGTAAACAGTGATTTTTAGTCTTGATTTTGAGAGTCTTGATCATTTTTTTTCTTATTAGAAGAAGGATTGGTCTACTGAGAAACCATTTTAATTCCCGTAAACGTGTTTTTTTTTTTTGATTACATAAGATACACATTTCTTTGGTTTATTTAAGGGATGAATTTCTCTGATGCTCGTGCTTGTTTACCTTATCTTTTTTGTTGAGCTTAACATTTTAACATAATTTTATTATCATTTTTAAACTGAGTATTACCCTACCACTGAAATAAACATGCAGTGTATCAAAAATTTAATTGTGCATTTTGATTAGATGAAAAATATTATATTAATATAATTATCAAACTTCATTTATATTCCATGATATATCTGTTATATTTTTCAAAAATATCTCTAGACCAGGTGAGCCATGTTCGATACTAGATATTCAGGTGGAATCTCTTTTAAATTCAATTTAAAACCCACAAACTTATTATTTATGATCTACTTTAAAACCTAGAAATCAGTCTGGACACATCCCTCTCCCTCACTCCTTATATCCATTCCAGGAACAAATCCTGTTCATTTACCTCTTCAATGTTTCAAAAATTCATGCACTTCTCTTCTTGTCCTCTACCCGGCCTCTGTTCAGGCTACCATTACCTCTTGTCTTGACTTTGCATTAATCTCTAACCAGCTCCCTGAGCCCACTTTTGGTTTTCTCCAATCTGCTTTACACTGCTCTTCATAGTAGTGTTTGCCATCACCAAAGGTGATTTTATCACTTTTAAAATCTTTCCACGACTTTCATGGTTTCCATAGGATAAGGACCACAGTCCCTAGAACGGCCTTCAGAGCCCATTTATACCTCTCCAGGTTCACAAGAGCTTAAATGGCACAAAGGCAAGGACCTTGTCTGTTTTTGCCCATTGTTGGATCTCTGGTGAGAAAACTCATGAGTAAGAGAATCTCAAGGGTCAGTTTTTATCTTTTACCTCTAGGGCTTGCTGCTGTATTTATTTACATATGTGACTCTTTTGTTTTAAAGGTGGCAGTTCTCATTCCTTTCCGTAATCGCCATGAACATCTTCCAATTTTTTTCTTGCATCTGATTCCAATGCTTCAAAAACAGCGGCTGGAATTTGCCTTTTATGTCATTGAACAGGTGAGAATATTTTTCAAAATGGTAACTAGGTATACTAGAACGTAGTAAACTCTTAGATACTGTGTGATTAAAAGTGTGTAGTTTAAGGTTAATCCTTGGTTTTATATTTGGGTAAAATTCCATTTTGGATTGAGCCTGTTAATTGTGTATACCACATTTTGTTAATCCTTTTATCAGTTGATGTGTTCCTATCATTTTAAATCATCTAATGTCTTACCTATTAAACTGAAATATATATATATAATTATTCATATTATCAGCTATTTTTTTTCTCTGTAAATACTTTAATATCAGTATTCCGTATGTACAGTTTCTTTCAGACTTATTTAAACCCTTTGGAGATATTTTCTGTACTTCTGTGTTTTTCTACTTCTGTCATCACCTGCTTTTGTACTTAAGGTGTCATCATGGATTTCTTCCTTGGTCTGTCCCCAACCCCACTTCCCAAACACTAGGGTCCTTGCTGAATTTTGTCACTGATGGCTATATAGTATTTCTTTTTTTGGCGGTACGTGGGCCTCTCACTGCTATGGCCTCTCCCGTTGCGGAGCACAGGCTCCAGGCGCGCAGGCCCAGCGGCCATGGCTCACGGGCCCAGCCGCTCCGCGGCATGTGGGATCTTCCCGGACCGGGGCATGAACCTGTGTCCCCTGCATCGGCAGGCGGACTCTCATCCACTCCGCCACCAGGGAAGCCCTGCCTCTGTTTTTAAAGGCATTTTCTCCTGTGAGTCCACACCATTGAATTATTTTGTGTATGTGATGAAGAAGTCTGCAGAGCAGCTAAGGTCCATATTTTATAAACGTCTTAAGTCTGAATCTTAGCCTTGATCAATATTAATTCAGGCCTGTATGTTTGATAGTGTGTTGTGGTTTTGAGCTAGTAACATCTTTACCACATATGAAATAGAAGAGTCATTTTCCTGCTGAACTGGTGCCAGAAGGGCTAAGCCTTTGACGAGCAGCTCAGAACTCCCAGTTAAATATAGAAGGGGGTACAACATATTTCCCTCTTTTCCTTTCCAGACTCCTAAAATGAATGAAAGAAAAAAACTTTTAATGAGTTATTAAACTATAAAGACAAAGAGATGGAAGTAGTTGAGCGATTTCAGCCCACTTCTGGGAGTCAAGAGGCAGGTGGAGCATGGACACGCCCTCCCTTAGCCCAGCACAGGGGGCTCAGACCCACGTGCTGTCAAGGGGGATGGTGACAAGAATTGAGTTAGTCTGCTGGACAAAGCCCCCCTGCACATCTCAGCCCTTGAAAGACGAACTGAAGCACTGGGCTAAACTAAGGGATTGTTTAAAAGTTTGATTGCAGAACAGTCAGATCCCTAGTTTCTTAAGTTGGCTTGTGCTGCCAGGTGATTACTCTGTTGTATCTTGTAGAAAATGAAAAGTTTCTCCGTGGAGAAACCAGCGCGGGTCCTGCCGGTGCTGATGCGGCCGAACTCTGGCACCTCAGAGCAGAGGCCTTGAGTCGGGTTGCCTGCGGACCCCAAGCGCCCTCTGTCCTTCTCCTTGTCTGACTGTTTGAAGCCAGTCGTTCGGTGTGAATCCCCCCAACCCCTTCAACTGAGGCAGGGCGTGAGTGGCCTCTTCACTAGAGAAGTAGCTTAGCCGCAGGGAGACGATGCCTGGTCTAATGTTGGGAAGTGTCCAGAGGAAGAGGCCAGTTCCTCACTTTATCACCTCCATGAAGCCCGCTTTCATTCATTCAACAAAGGGGAGACAGCAGGGGACAAGCCAGGTGAGGCCTCTTGTTCTTGTGAGGGAAGGAGGGCAGTAAATAATCATGTGGTATGTCAGGTGGTGCCCGGAGCTAAGAGTCGGGGCAGAGAGAGCGGTAGGGGCAGGGAGGTGTGCTCTTTCCTTCAGAGTCTTTACGGAAGGCTCTTGGAGGAGGTGAGGCGGGAGCGGCCCTGAACAAAGGAGCAGCCCATGCTGACGTTCGGGGATGTGTGTTCCAGGCAGGGCAGGAGAGCGCATGGTGTGTTTGTGCAAAGTGGTCAGTGTTGCTGGAGCGACAAGTGAAGAAAGACGTGAGGCAGGAAATCATAGGCGGGATAGACGCAGGTAATGAAGAACCTGGGGGAGGGGCTTCCCTGGTGGCACAGTGGTTGAGAGTCCCGCCTGCCGATGCAGGGGACACGGGCTCGTGTCCCGGTCCGGGAAGGTCCCACGTGCCGCGGAGCGGCTGGGCCCGTGAGCCATGGCCGCTGAGCCTGCGCGTCTGGACCCTGTGCTCCGCCACAACAGTGAGAGGCCCGCGTACCGCAAAAAAAAAAAAAAAAAAAAAAAGAACCTGGGGGAGGACTTGGGTTGTCCCGCGGAAGGTGAGAAGGTGCTGGAGGCTTCTGAGTAGAGGAATGGCGTGATCTAACGGTCTTTGGAGAAGATGACGGTGCGGAGAGTAGACTGAGCGGGAGCTTCTGCCGCTGACTCGGGCTGCGGTGGTGTTGGAGGGAGGTGAGCAGTGGCTGGGTTTGGGCTACATTGGGTTTAGAAGTCAGATTATTTGCTGTTGAAGTGGACGTACGTTGTGAGCAACGGAGAATGGTCAACCAGGATGCAGGGTTTTTGTCTTGAAGGAGGGTGTCGCCGTTTTCTGAGCTATGGCACACAGAGCGCTGGCGAGGAGGGTTGGGGCTTCTGTTTCTGTTTCAGTTTGGCTTAGGGATTTGCTCGTGCACATGCGTGTGCGTGTGTGGTGTGTGTGCAGCCAAGAGTGCTGTGCCACAACCTCACATACGTATGTGGAGGTTCCCCTCAGCTTTTTAGTGCCTTGCTCTCAACTGTGAATGGGTGGCGAAGGGTTCCCACAAAAGGAGACAAAACCAATCCAACAAAAGGGATTATAGAAAATATAGACAGTGGAGGGAACAGAGAACATTTTTTTAAAAAATGAAATGAACAGTAATAAAAACTCATAATCACTGTCCACAGAGAGTGAAGGAAAGATAATGCATCTGTGAAATGAAAACACCATAAAGAACAATCAGAATAAGAAAGTTATCATAAAAGAAAATGTGATAAGTAAAACAAAACTTTCAATAGAATGGCTGGAAGATAAACTTCAGAAGATAACTCTTAAACTAGAACCAAAGCAGGAGAAATTAAGAAGTATCAATGCCTCACAGGGCTAACCACCTCCAAGGTGGTCCCCAAGGATCCTTGCCTCTTTGTATGGTCTCCTGCCACAACGAATAAGGGCTGACTTGTGTGGACAACCACACTGCAGAGTGACAGTGTGTGATTTTTGAAGGTAGGTCATAAAAGACATTGCCGCTTCTGCTTTGGTCTGTTGGATCACTTGCTCTTGGGGAAGCCAGCTGCCATGTCATGAGGACACTCAAGCAACCCTGTGGAGAAGAACTGACTTGCCAGCGTCATCTTGCTGGCTGTGTGACTGAGTCCTCTTGGAAGTGGATCTGCCAGCTGACGCCCAGACATCATGGAGCAGTGATCAGGGATCTTTGCTGTGCTGTCAGAATTTCCTATCACAGGTGCTTTGAGCATAATAAATGACTGTGGTTTTATTAGCCACTAGTTTTGCTGTGATTTGTTACACATCAGTAGATAACAAATACACTTGCTAATCAGAGTTCTGAAAAAATATAGCAGGAAAAAAACGGGGTTGGGGTGGAGTAAAATGACCAAAGAAATAATATAAGAATATTTTCCAGAAGCAAAGACATGAGTCTTCAGATTAAAGGGGTCCACATGTACACATGAATAAAATATAGAGCTTTAAAGCATATTATTTTGAAACTTTAGAATGCAAATTAAAAAGGGAAGGTATCAAAAAGGTTCTGTAGGAAAAATTACCAGTGATTATGTATCAGAATCATATGAACCTTCTCAGCAGTGCTGATACCTAGAAGATTGTGGAGCCACATGCCGTTAAAATTCTAGGGGAAAGTAATTCTTTTTTTTTTTTTCCCGGTACGCGGGCCTTTCACTGTTGTGGCCTCTCCCGCCGCGGAGCACAGGCTCCAGACGCGCAGGCCCAGTGGCCATGGCTCACGGGCCCAGACGCTCTGCGGCATGTGGGATCCTCCCGGACTGGGGCACAAACCCGCATTGGCAGGTGGACTCCCAACCACTGCGCCATCAGGGAAGCCCCGGGGAAAGTAATTCTTACGTAGAATTTTTTACCCAGTCGGAATATCAATCAAGTGTGAGGGTAGATTGATGGCATTTTCAGTCATTCATTGGCTAAAATATATATATATATATATATATATATATATATATAT